>NW_026527212.1:0-152048 GCF_022682495.2 Desmodus rotundus
GCTTATTGCTGGATGATAGTGTCCTGCAGGGTTAAGGGAAGGCGTGGGCACTCCCAGGGCGACAGAGGGCACCTGGCCTTTAGAGAGTTCCCTGGAAAATTCCCCGCCCAGGCCCCTGGTCCACAAGTCTATCCTGCCTACAGTGTCTGTGCGAGGCTGGGAGTGCTTCTGGGCAGTGTTCCCCAGGGGAAAACGCGTGGTTCTCTAGGTGGCAGGGAGGGCTCCTGTGTCCACGGACAGGTGCCCAGGGACCCTGTGGAACTGCTGTGACCTCTAAGGGTGGGTCAGGTGAGCCGAGGGAGGTGTGTGCTTGGGAGCCTGAGTGCGCATGCGCGGCCCACGTATAGGCCCGAAACGAGCCAGCCGCGGCTCGGAGAAAAGCCATCTCCTGGGGGCCTCCCCATGTTCCTCCACTCCTCAAGCGTGACCCCTTTACGGATGGAAGAAAAGGGGGATCTTCGCAGTGGTGGGTTCGCGCCAGAGGGGTCTGCGGGTTTGCCTCCACGTACGCCAGGTGCCCGCACACCGGGCCCCGGTGTTTGAGCCCCGTGGAGGCAGAGGGCTGCTTATTGCTGGATGCAAGTGTCCTGCGGGGTCAAGGAACGGCATGGGCACTCCCCGGGCCACACAGGGCACCGGGCCCTTAGAGAGTTCCATGGGAAATCCCCCGCCCATGCCCCCGGTACCCAAGTCTGTCCTTAGCACACTGTCTGTGCGGGGCTGAAGGTACTGCTAGGCAGTGTGGCCTGTGGGAAATCGTGCGGTCCTCTTAGTGGCAGGGAGGGCTGCTGTTTCCCCGAACAGGTGCGCAGGGACCCTGTAAAACTGCTGTGACCCCTCAAGGGTGGGTCACGAGACCCCTCAAGGGTGGGTCACGTGACCCCAAAAGGGTAGGTCACGAGACCCCTCAAGGGTGGGTCACGTGACCCCAAAAGGGTAGGTCACGAGACCCCTCAAGGGTGGGTCACGTGACCCCTCAGGGGTGGGTCAGGTGACCCCTGTGGGGTGGGTCATGAGACCCCTCAGGGGTGGGTCACGAGACCCCTCAGGGGTGGGTCACGTGACCCCTCAGGGGTGGGTCACGTGACCCCTCAGGGGTGGGTCACGTGACCCCTCAGGAGTGGGTCACGAGACCCCTCAGGGGTGGGTCACGTGACCCCTGTGGGGTGGGTCACAAGACCCCTCAGGGGTGGGTCACGTGACCCCTCAGGGGTGGGTGACGTGACCCCTCAACGGTGGTTCAGGAGACAGGTCAAGGGTGGGTCCCGTGACCCGAGGGAGGCTTGTGGTGGGGAGCCTGAGTGCGCACCCGCGGCCCACTTATAGGCCCGAAATGAGCCAGCCGCGGCTCGGAGAAAAGCCATCTCCTGGGGGCCTCCCCATGTTCCTCCACTCCTCAAGGAGGACCCCTTTACGGATGGAAGAAAAGGGGGATCTTCGCAGTGGTGGGTTCGCGCCAGAGGGGTCTGCGGGTTTCCCTCCACGTACGCCAGGTGCCAGCACACCGGGCCCAGGTGTTTGGGCCCCGTGGAGGCAGAGGGCTGCTTATTGCTGGATGCAAGTGTCCTGCGGGGTCAAGGAACGGCATGGGCACTCCCCGGGCCACACAGGGCACCGGGCCCTTAGAGAGTTCCATGGGAAATCCCCCGCCCATGCCCCCGGTACCCAAGTCTGTCCTTAGCACACTGTCTGTGCGGGGCTGAAGGTACTGCTAGGCAGTGTGGCCTGTGGGAAATCGTGCGGTCCTCTGAGTGGCAGGGAGGGCTGCTGTTTCCCCGAACAGGTGCGCAGGGACCCTGTAAAACTGCTGTGACCCCTCAAGGGTGGGTCACGAGACCCCTCAAGGGTGGGTCACGTGACCCCAAAAGGGTAGGTCACGAGACCCCTCAAGGGTGGGTCACGTGACCCCAAAAGGGTAGGTCACGAGACCCCTCAAGGGTGGGTCACGTGACCCCTCAGGGGTGGGTCACGTGACCCCTCAGGGTTGGTTCACGTGACCCCTCAGGGTTGGGACACGTACCCCTGTGGGGTGGGTAACGAGACCCCTCAGGGGTGGTCACGTGACCCCTCAGGGGTGGGTGACGTGACCCCTCAACGGTGGTTCAGGAGACACGTCACGGGTGGGTCCCGTGACCCGAGGGAGGCTTGTGGTGGGGAGCCTGAGTGTGCACGCGCGGCCCACTTATAGGCCCTAAATGAGCCAGCCGGGGCTCGGAGAAAAGCCATCTCCTGGGGGCCTCCCCATGTTCCTCCACTCCTCACGGGGGACCCCTTTACGGATGGAAGAAAAGGGGGATCTTCGCAGTGGTGGGTTCGGGCCAGAGGGGTCTGCGCGTTTGCCTGCACGTACGCCAGGTGCTCGCACAATGGGCCCAGGTGTTTGAGCCCCGTGGAGGCAGAGGGCTGCTTATTGCTGGATGATAGTGTCCTGCAGGGTTAAGGGAAGGCGTGGGCACTCCCAGGGCGACAGAGGGCACCTGGCCTTTAGAGAGTTCCCTGGAAAATTCCCCGCCCAGGCCCCTGGTCCACAAGTCTATCCTGCGTACAGTGTGTGTGCGAGGCTGGGAGTGCTTCTGGGCAGTGTTCCCCATGGGAAATCGCGTGGTCCTCTAGGTGGCAGGGAGGGCTCCTGTGTCCACGGACAGGTGCCCAGGGACCCTGTGGAACTGCTGTGACCTCTAAAGGGTGGGTCAGGTGAGCCGAGGGAGGTGTGTGCTTGGGAGCCTGAGTGCGCATGCGCGGCCCAAGTATAGGCCCGAAACGAGCCAGCCGCGGCTCGGAGAAAAGCCATCTCCTGGGGGCCTCCCCATGTTCCTCCACTCCTCAAGCGTGACCCCTTTACGGATGGAAGAAAAGGGGGATCTTCGCAGTGGTGGGTTCGCGCCAGAGGGGTCTGCGGGTTTGCCTCCACGTACGCCAGGTGCCCGCACACCGGGCCCAGGTGTTTGAGCCCCGTGGAGGCAGAGGGCTGCTTATTGCTGGATGCAAGTGTCCTGCGGTGTCAAGGAACGGCATGGGCACTCCCCGGGCCACACAGGGCAACGGGCCCTTAGAGAGTTCCATGGGAAATCCCCCGCCCATGCCCCCGGTACCCAAGTCTGTCCTTAGCACACTGTCTGTGCGGGGCTGAAGGTACTGCTAGGCAGTGTGGGCTGTGGGAAATCGTGCGGTCCTCTGAGTGGCAGGGAGGGCTGCTGTTTCCCCGAACAGGTACGCAGGGACCCTGTAAAACTTGTGACCTCTCAAGGTGGGTCATGTGACCCCTTAAGGGTGGGGCACGTGACCTCCCAAGTGTGGTTCACGGGACCCCTCAAGGGTGGGTCACGAGACCCCTCAAGTGTGGGTCATGTGACCCCAAAAGGGTGGGTCACGAGACCCCTCAGGGGTGGGTCACGTGACCCCCCAGGAGTGGGTCACGTGATCCCTCAGGGGTGGGTCACGTGACCCCTCAGGTTTGGTTCACGTGACCCCTCAGGGTTGGGACACGTGACCCCTGTGGGGTGGGTCACGAGACCCCTCAGGGGTGGTCACGTGACCCCTCAGGGGTGGGTGACGTGACCCCTCAACGGTGGTTCAGGAGACACGTCAAGGGTGGGTCCCGTGACCCGAGGGAGGCTTGTGGTGGGGAGCCTGAGTGAGCACGCGGGGCCCACTTATAGGCCCGAAATGAGCCAGCCGCGGCTCGGAGAAAAGCCATTTCCTGGGGGCCTCCCCATGTTCCTCCACTCCTCAAGCGTGACCCCTTTACGGATGGAAGAAAAGGGGGATCTTCGCAGTGGTGGGTTCGCGCCAGAGGGGTCTGCGGGTTTCCCTCCACGTACGCCAGGTGCCCGCACACCGGGCCCAGGTGTTTGAGCCCCGTGGAGGCAGAGGGCTGCTTATTGCTGGATGCAAGTGTCCTGCGGGGTCAAGGAACGGCATGGGCACTCCCCGGGCCACACAGGGCACCGGGCCCTTAGAGAGTTCCATGGGAAATCCCCCGCCCATGCCCCCGGTACCCAAGTCTGTCCTTAGCACACTGTCTGTGCGGGGCTGAAGGTACTGCTAGGCAGTGTGGCCTGTGGGAAATCGTGCGGTCCTCTGAGTGGCAGGGAGGGCTGCTGTTTCCCCGAACAGGTGCGCAGGGACCCTGTAAAACTGCTGTGACCCCTCAAGGGTGGGTCACGAGACCCCTCAAGGGTGGGTCACGTGACCACAAAAGGGTAGGTCACGAGACCCCTGTTGGGTGGGTCACGAGACCCCTCAGGGGTGGGTCACGTGACCCCTCAGGGGTGGGTCACGAGACCCCTCAGGGGTGGGTCACGAGACCCCTCAGGGGTGGGTCACGTGACCACTCAGGGGTGGGTCACGTGACCACTCAGGGGTGGGTCACGTGACCCCTCGGTGGTGGGTCACGAGACCCCTCAGGGGTGGGTCACGTGACCCCTCGGGGTGGGTCACGTGACCCCTGTGGGGTGGGTCACAAGACCCCTCAGGGGTGGGTCACGTGACCCCTCAGGGGTGGGTGACGTGACCCCTCAACGGTGGTTCAGGAGACACCTCAAGGGTGGGTCCCGTGACCCGAGGGAGGCTTGTGGTGGGGAGACTGAGTGCGCACGGGCGGCCCACTTATAGGCCCGAAATGAGCCAGCCGCGGCTCGGAGAAAAGCCATCTCCTGGGGGCCTCCCCATGTTCCTCCACTCCTCAAGGAGGACCCCTTTACGGATGGAAGAAAAGGGGGATCTTCGCAGTGGTGGGTTCGGGCCAGAGGGGTCTGCGGGTTTGCCTGCACGTACGCCAGGTGCTCGCACAATGGGCCCAGGTGTTTGAGCCCCGTGGAGGCAGAGGGCTGCTTATTGCTGGATGATAGTGTCCTGCAGGGTTAAGGGAAGGCGTGGGCACTCCCAGGGCGACAGAGGGCACCTGGCCTTTAGAGAGTTCCCTGGAAAATTCCCCGCCCAGGCCCCTGGTCCACAAGTCTATCCTGCGTACAGTGTCTGTGCGAGGCTGGGAGTGCTTCTGGGCAGTGTTCCCCAGGGGAAAACGCGTGGTCCTCTAGGTGGCAGGGAGGGCTCCTGTGTCCACGGACAGGTGCCCAGGGACCCTGTGGATCTGCTGTGACCTCTAAAGGGTGGGTCAGGTGAGCCGAGGGAGGTGTGTGCTTGGGAGCCTGAGTGCGCATGCGCGGCCCACGTATAGGCCCGAAACGAGCCAGCCGCGGCTCGGAGAAAAGCCATCTCCTGGGGGCCTCCCCATGTTCCTCCACTCCTCAAGGAGGACCCCTTTACGGATGGAAGAAAAGGGGGATCTTCGCAGTGGTGGGTTCGCGCCAGAGGGGTCTGCGGGTTTCCCTCCACGTACGCCAGGTGCCCACACACCGGGCCCAGGTGTTTGGGCCCCGTGGAGGCAGAGGGCTGCTTATTGCTGGATGCAAGTGTCCTGCGGGGTCAAGGAACGGCATGGGCACTCCCCGGGCCACACAGGGCACCGGGCCCTTAGAGAGTTCCATGGGAAATCCCCCGCCCATGCCCCCGGTACCCAAGTCTGTCCTTAGCACACTGTCTGTGTGGGGCTGAAGGTACTGCTAGGGTGTGTGGCCTGTGGGAAATCGTGCGGTCCTCTGAGTGGCAGGGAGGGCTGCTGTTTCCCCGAACAGGTGCGCAGGGACCCTGTAAAACTGCTGTGACCCCTCAAGGGTGGGTCACGAGACCCCTCAAGGGTGGGTCACGTGACCCCAAAAGGGTAGGTCACGAGACCCCTCAAGGGTGGGTCACGTGACCCCAAAAGGGTAGGTCACGAGACCCCTCAAGGGTGGGTCACGTGACCCCTCAGGGGTGGGTCACGTGACCCCTGTGGGGTGGGTCACGAGACCCCTCAGGGGTGGGTCACGTGACCCTTCAGGGGTGGGTCACGTGACCCCTCAGGGGTGGGTCACGTGACCCCTCAGGGGTGGGTCACGAGACCCCTCCGGGGTGGGTCACGTGACCCCTCCGGGGTGGGTCACGTGACCCCTGTGGGGTGGGTCACAAGACCCCTCAGGGGTGGGTGACGTGACCCCTCAACTGTGGTTCAGGAGACACGTCAAGGGTGGGTCCCGTTACCCAAGGGAGGCTTGTGGTGGGGAGCCTGAGTGCGCACGCGCGGCCCACTTATAGGCCCGAAATGAGCCAGCCGCGGCTCGGAGAAAAGCCATCTCCTGGGGGCCTCCCCATGTTCCTCCACTCCTCAAGGAGGACCCCTTTACGGATGGAAGAAAAGGGGGATCTTCGCAGTGGTGGGTTCGGGCCAGAGGGGTCTGCGGGTTTGCCTGCACGTACGCCAGGTGCTCGCACAATGGGCCCAGGTGTTTGAGCCCCATGGAGGCAGAGGGCTGCTTATTGCTGGATGATAGTGTCCTGCAGGGTTAAGGGAAGGCGTGGGCACTCCCAGGGCGACAGAGGGCACCTGGCCTTTAGAGAGTTCCCTGGAAAATTCCCCGCCCAGGCCCCTGGTCCACAAGTCTATCCTGCGTACAGTGTCTGTGCGAGGCTGGGAGTGCTTCTGGGCAGTGTTCCCCATGGGAAATCGCGTGGTCATCTAGGTGGCAGGGAGGGCTCCTGTGTCCACGGACAGGTGCCCAGGGACCCTGTGGAACTGCTGTGACCTCTAAAGGGTGGGTCAGGTGAGCGGAGGGAGGTGTGTGCTTGGGAGCCTGAGTGCGCATGCGCGGCCCAAGAATAGGCCCGAAACGAGCCAGCCGTGGCTCTGAGAAAAGCCATCTCCTGGGGGCCTCCCCATGTTCCTCCACTCCTCAAGCGTGACCCCTTTACGGATGGAAGAAAAGGGGGATCTTCGCAGTGGTGGGTTCGCGCCAGAGGGGTCTGCGGGTTTGCCTCCACGTAGGCCAGGTGCCCGCACACCGGGCCCAGGTGTTTGAGCCCCGTGGAGGCAGAGGGCTGCTTATTGCTGGATGCAAGTGTCCTGCGGGGTCAAGGAACGGCATGGGCACTCCCCGGGCCACACAGGGCACCGGGCCCTTAGAGAGTTCCATGGGAAATCCCCCGCCCATGCCCCCGGTACCCAAGTCTGGCCTTAGCACACTGTCTGTGCGGGGCTGAAGGTACTGCTAGGCAGTGTGGCCCTTGGGAAATGGTGCGGTCCTCTGAGTGGCAGGGAGGGCTGCTGTTTCCCCGAACAGGTGCGCAGGGACCCTGTAAAACTGCTGTGACCTCTCAAGGTGGGTCATGTGACCGCTTAAGGGTGGGGCACGTGACCTCCCAAGGGTGGTTCACGGGACCCCTCAAGGGTGGGTCACGAGACCCCTCAAGGGTGGGTCATGTGACCCCAAAGGGTGGGTCAAGAGACCTCTCAAGGTTGGGTCACGTGACCCCTCAGGGGTGGGTCACGAGACCACTCAGGGGTGGGTCACGTGACCCCTCAGGGGTGGGTCACGAGACCCCTCAGGGGTGGGTCACGTGACCCCTCAGGTGTGGGTGACGTGACCCCTCAACGGTGGTTCAGGAGACACGTCACGGGTGGGTCCCGTGACCCGAGGGAGGCTTGTGGTGGGGAGCCTGAGTGTGCACGCGCGGCCCACTTATGGGCCCGAAATGAGCCAGCCGGGGCTCGGAGAAAAGCCATCTCCAGGGGGCTTCCCCATGTTCCTCCACTCCTCACGGAGGACCCCTTTACGGATGGAAGAAAAGGGGGATCTTCGCAGTGGTGGGTTCGGGCCAGAGGGGTATGCGGGTTTGCCTGCACGTACGCCAGGTGCTCGCACAATGGGCCCAGGTGTTTGAGCCCCGTGGAGGCAGAGGGCTGCTTATTGCTGGATGATAGTGTCCTGCAGGGTTAAGGGAAGGCGTGGGCACTCCCAGGGCGACAGAGGGCACCTGGCCTTTAGAGAGTTCCCTGGAAAATTCCCCGCCCAGGCCCCTGGTCCACAAGTCTATCCTGCGTACAGTGTCTGTGCGAGGCTGGGAGTGCTTCTGGGCAGTGTTCCCCATGGGAAATCGCGTGGTCTTCTAGGTGGCAGGGAGGGCTCCTGTGTCCACGGACAGGTGCCCAGGGACCCTGGGGAACTGCTGTGACCTCTAAAGGGTGGGTCAGGTGAGCGGAGGGAGGTGTGTGCTTGGGAGCCTGAGTGCGCATGCGCGGCCCAAGTATAGGCCCGAAACGAGCCAGCCGCGGCTCGGAGAAAAGCCATCTCCTGGGGGCCTCCCCATGTTCCTCCACTCCTCAAGCGTGACCCCTTTACGGATGGAAGAAAAGGGGGATCTTCGCAGTGGTGGGTTCGCGCCAGAGGGGTCTGCGGGTTTCCCTCCACGTACGCCAGGTGCCCGCACACCGGGCCCAGGTGTTTGAGCCCCGTGGAGGCAGAGGGCTGCTTATTGCTGGATGCAAGTGTCCTGCGGGGTCAAGGAACGGCATGGGCACTCCCCGGGCCACACAGGGCACCGGGCCCTTAGAGAGTTCCATGGGAAATCCCCCGCCCATGCCCCCGGTACCCAAGTCTGTCCTTAGCACAGTGTCTGTGCGGGGCTGAAGGTACTGCTAGGCAGTGTGGCCTGTGGGAAATCGTGCGGTCCTCTGAGTGGCAGGGAGGGCTGCTGTTTCCCCGAACAGGTGCGCAGGGACCCTGTAAAACAGCTGTGACCTCTCAAGGTGGGTCATGTGACCCCTTAAGGGTGGGGCACGTGACCTCCCAAGTGTGGTTCACGGGACCCCTCAAGGGTGGGTCACGAGACCCCTCAAGTGTGGGTCATGTGACCCCAAAAGGGTGGGTCACGTGACCCCAAAAGGGTAGGTCACGAGACCTCTCAAGGGTGGGTCACGAGACCCCTCAGGGGTGGGTCACGAGACCCCTCAGGGGTGGGTCACGAGACCCCTCAAGGGTGGGTCACGTGACCCCTCAGGGGTGGGTCACGTGACCCCTGTGGGGTGGGTCACGAGACCCCTCAGGGGTGGGTCACGTGACCCCTCAGGGGTGGGTCACGAGACCCCTCAGGGGTGGGTCACGTGACCCCTCAGGGGTGGGTCACGAGACCCCTCAGGGGTGGGTCACGTGACCCCTCAGGGGTGGGTCACGTGACCCCTCAGGGGTGGGTCACGTGACCCCTCAGGGGTGGGTCACGAGACCCCTCAGGGGTGGGTCACGTGACCCCTGTGGGGTGGGTCACAAGACCCCTCAGGGGTGGGTCACGTGACCCCTCAGGGGTGGGTGACGTGACCCCTCAACGGTGGTTCAGGAGACACGTCAAGGGTGGGTCCCGTGACCCGAGGGAGGCTTGTGGTGGGGAGCCTGAGTGCGCACGCGCGGCCCACTTATAGGCCCGAAATGAGCCAGCCGAGGCTCGGAGAAAAGCCATCTCCTGGGGGCCTCCCCATGTTCCTCCACTCCTCAAGGAGGACCCCTTTACGGATGGAAGAAAAGGGGGATCTTCGCAGTGGTGGGTTCGCGCCAGAGGGGTCTGCGGGTTTCCCTCCACGTACGCCAGGTGCCCGCACACCGGGCCCAGGTGTTTGAGCCCCGTGGAGGCAGAGGGCTGCTTATTGCTGGATGCAAGTGTCCTGTGGGGTCAAGGAACGGCATGGGCACTCCCCGGGCCACACAGGGCACCGGGCCCTTAGAGAGTTCCATGGGAAATCCCCCGCCCATGCCCCCGGTACCCAAGTCTTTCCTTAGCACACTGTCTGTGCGGGGCTGAAGGTACTGCTAGGCAGTGTGGCCTGTGGGAAATCGTGCGGTCCTCTGAGTGGCAGGGAGGGCTGCTGTTTCCCCGAACAGGTGCGCAGGGACCCTGTAAAACTGCTGTGACCCCTCAAGGGTGGGTCACGAGACCCCTCAAGGGTGGGTCACGTGACCCCAAAAGGGTAGGTCACGAGACCCCTCAAGGGTGGGTCACGTGACCCCTCAGGGGTGGGTCACGTGACCCCTGTGGGGTGGGTCACGAGACCCCTCAGGGGTGGGTCACGTGATCCCTCAGGGGTGGGTCACGTGACCCCTCAGGTTTGGTTCACGTGACCCCTCAGGGTTGGGACACGTGACCCCTGTGGGGTGGGTCACGAGACCCCTCAGGGGTGGTCACGTGACCCCTCAGGGGTGGGTGACGTGACCCCTCAACGGTGGTTCAGGAGACACGTCAAGGGTGGGTCCCGTGACCCGAGGGAGGCTTGTGGTGGGGAGCCTGAGTGCGCACGCGCGGCCCACTTATAGGCCCGAAATGAGCCAGCCGCGGCTCGGAGAAAAGCCATCTCCTGGGGGCCTCCCCATGTTCCTCCACTCCTCACGGAGGACCCCTTTACGGATGGAAGAAAAGGGGGATCTTCGCAGTGGTTGGTTCGGGCCACAGGGGTCTGCGGGTTTGCCTGCACGTACGCCAGGTGCTCGCACAATGGGCCCAGGTATTTGAGCCCCGTGGAGGCAGAGGGCTGCTTATTGCTGGATGATAGTGTCCTGCAGGGTTAAGGGAAGGTGTGCGCACTCCCAGGGCGACAGAGGGCACCTGGCCTTTAGAGAGTTCCCTGGGAAATCCCCCGCCCATGCCCGCGGTACCCAAGTCTGTCCTTAGCACACTGTCTGTGCGGGGCTGAAGGTACTGCTAGGCAGTGTGGCCTGTGGGAAAGCGTGCGGTCCTCTGAGTGGCAGGGAGGGCTGCTGTTTCTCCGAACAGGTGCGCAGGGACCCTGTAAAACTGCTGTGACCCCTCAAGGGTGGGTCACGCGACCCCTCAAGGGTGGGTCACGTGACCCCAAAAGGGTAGGTCACGAGACCCCTCAAGGGTGGGTCACGTGACCCCTGTGGGGTGGGTCATGAGACCCCTCAGGGGTGGGTCACGTGACCCCCCAGGAGTGGGTCACGTGACCCCTCAGGGGTGGGTCACGAGACCCCTCAGGGTTGGTTCACGTGACCCCTCAGGGTTGGGTCACATGACCCCTCAGGGGTGGGTCACGAGACCCCTCAGGGGAGGGTCACGTGACCCCAAAAGGGTAGGTCACGAGACCCCTCAAGGGTGGGTCACGTGACCCCTCAGCGGTGGGTCACGTGACCCCTCAGGGGTGGGTCACGTGACCCCTCAGGGGTGGGTGACGTGACCCCTCAACGGTGGTTCAGGAGACACGTCAAGGGTGGGTCCCGTGACCCGAGGGAGGCTTGTTGTGGGGAGCCTGAGTGCGCATGCGCGGCCCACGTGTAGGCCCGAAACGAGCCAGCCGCGGCTCGGAGAAAAGCCATCTCCTGGGGGCCTCCCCATGTTCCTCCACTCCTCAAGCGTGACCCCTTTACGGATGGAAGAAAAGGGGGATCTTCGCAGTGGTGGGTTCGCGCCAGAGGGGTCTGCGGGTTTCCCTCCACGTACGCCAGGTGCCCGCACACCGGGCCCAGGTGTTTGAGCCCCGTGGAGGCAGAGGGCTGCTTATTGCTGGATGCAAGTGTCCTGCGGGGTCAAGGAACGGCATGGGCACTCCCCGGGCCACACAGGGCACCGGGCCCTTAGAGAGTTCCATGGGAAATCCCCCGCCCATGCCCCCGGTACCCAAGTCTGTCCTTAGCACACTGTCTGTGCGGGGCTGAAGGTACTGCTAGGCAGTGTGGCCTGTGGGAAATCGTGCGGTCCTCTGAGTGGCAGGGAGGGCTGCTGTTTCCCCGAACAGGTGCGCAGGGACCCTGTAAAACTGCGGTGACCCCTCAAGGGTGGGTCACGAGACCCCTCAAGGGTGGGTCACGTGACCCCAAAAGGGTAGGTCACGAGACCCCTCAAGGGTGGGTCACGTGACCCCAAAAGGGTAGGTCACGAGACCCCTCAAGGGTGGGTCACGTGACCCCTCAGGGGTGGGTCACGTGACCCCTGTGGGGTGGGTCACGAGACCCCTCAGGGTTGGTTCACGTGACCCCTCAGGGTTGGGTCACGTGACCCCTGTGGGGTGGGTCACGAGACCCCTCAGGGGTGGGTCACGTGACCCCTCAGGTGTGGGTGACGTGACCCCTCAACGGTGGTTCAGGAGACACGTCAAGGGTGGGTCCCGTGACCCGAGGGAGGCTTGTGGTGGGGAGCCTGAGTGCGCACGCGCGGCCCACTTATAGGCCCGAAATGAGCCCACCGCGGCTCGGAGAAAAGCCATCTTCTGGGGGCCTCCCCATGTTCCTCCACTCCTCACGGAGGACCCGTTTACGGATGGAAGAAAAGGGGGATCTTCGCAGTGGTGGGTTCGGGCCAGAGGGGTCTGCGGGTTTGCCTGCACGTACGCCAGGTGCTCGCACAATGGGCCCAGGTGTTTGAGCCCCGTGGAGGTAGAGGGCTGCTTATTGCTGGATGATAGTGTCCTGCAGGGTTAAGGGAAGGCGTGGGCACTCCCAGGGCGACAGAGGGCACCTGGCCTTTAGAGAGTTCCCTGGAAAATTCCCCGCCCAGGCCCCTGGTCCACAAGTCTATCCTGCCTACAGTGTCTGTGCGAGGCTGGGAGTGCTTCTGGGCAGTGTTCCCCAGGGGAAAACGCGTGGTCCTCTAGGTGGCAGGGAGGGCTCCTGTGTCCACGGACAGGTGCCCAGGGACCCTGTGGAACTGCTGTGACCTCTAAGGGTGGGTCAGGTGAGCCGAGGGAGGTGTGTGCTTGGGAGCCTGAGTGCGCATGCGCGGCCCACGTATAGGCCCGAAACGAGCCAGCCGCGGCTCGGAGAAAAGCCATCTCCTGGGGGCCTCCCCATGTTCCTCCACTCCTCAAGCGTGACCCCTTTACGGATGGAAGAAAAGGGGGATCTTCGCAGTGGTGGGTTCGCGCCAGAGGGGTCTGCGGGTTTGCCTCCACGTACGCCAGGTGCCCGCACACCGGGCCCCGGTGTTTGAGCCCCGTGGAGGCAGAGGGCTGCTTATTGCTGGATGCAAGTGTCCTGCGGGGTCAAGGAACGGCATGGGCACTCCCCGGGCCACACAGGGCACCGGGCCCTTAGAGAGTTCCATGGGAAATCCCCCGCCCATGCCCCCGGTACCCAAGTCTGTCCTTAGCACACTGTCTGTGCGGGGCTGAAGGTACTGCTAGGCAGTGTGGCCTGTGGGAAATCGTGCGGTCCTCTTAGTGGCAGGGAGGGCTGCTGTTTCCCCGAACAGGTGCGCAGGGACCCTTAAAACTGCTGTGACCCCTCAAGGGTGGGTCACGAGACCCCTCAAGGGTGGGTCACGTGACCCCAAAAGGGTAGGTCACGAGACCCCTCAAGGGTGGGTCACGTGACCCCAAAAGGGTAGGTCACGAGACCCCTCAAGGGTGGGTCACGTGACCCCTCAGGGGTGGGTCAGGTGACCCCTGTGGGGTGGGTCATGAGACCCCTCAGGGGTGGGTCACGAGACCCCTCAGGGGTGGGTCACGTGACCCCTCAGGGGTGGGTCACGTGACCCCTCAGGGGTGGGTCACGTGACCCCTCAGGAGTGGGTCACGAGACCCCTCAGGGGTGGGTCACGTGACCCCTGTGGGGTGGGTCACAAGACCCCTCAGGGGTGGGTCACGTGACCCCTCAGGGGTGGGTGACGTGACCCCTCAACGGTGGTTCAGGAGACAGGTCAAGGGTGGGTCCCGTGACCCGAGGGAGGCTTGTGGTGGGGAGCCTGAGTGCGCACCCGCGGCCCACTTATAGGCCCGAAATGAGCCAGCCGCGGCTCGGAGAAAAGCCATCTCCTGGGGGCCTCCCCATGTTCCTCCACTCCTCAAGGAGGACCCCTTTACGGATGGAAGAAAAGGGGGATCTTCGCAGTGGTGGGTTCGCGCCAGAGGGGTCTGCGGGTTTCCCTCCACGTACGCCAGGTGCCAGCACACCGGGCCCAGGTGTTTGGGCCCCGTGGAGGCAGAGGGCTGCTTATTGCTGGATGCAAGTGTCCTGCGGGGTCAAGGAACGGCATGGGCACTCCCCGGGCCACACAGGGCACCGGGCCCTTAGAGAGTTCCATGGGAAATCCCCCGCCCATGCCCCCGGTACCCAAGTCTGTCCTTAGCACACTGTCTGTGCGGGGCTGAAGTTACTGCTAGGCAGTGTGGCCTGTGGGAAATCGTGCGGTCCTCTGAGTGGCAGGGAGGGCTGCTGTTTCCCCGAACAGGTGCGCAGGGACCCTGTAAAACTGCTGTGACCCCTCAAGGGTGGGTCACGAGACCCCTCAAGGGTGGGTCACGTGACCCCAAAAGGGTAGGTCACGAGACCCCTCAAGGGTGGGTCACGTGACCCCAAAAGGGTAGGTCACGAGACCCCTCAAGGGTGGGTCACGTGACCCCTCAGGGGTGGGTCACGTGACCCCCCAGGAGTGGGTCACGTGATCCCTCAGGGGTGGGTCACGTGACCCCTCAGGGTTGGTTCACGTGACCCCTCAGGGTTGGGACACGTACCCCTGTGGGGTGGGTAACGAGACCCCTCAGGGGTGGTCACGTGACCCCTCAGGGGTGGGTGACGTGACCCCTCAACGGTGGTTCAGGAGACACGTCACGGGTGGGTCCCGTGACCCGAGGGAGGCTTGTGGTGGGGAGCCTGAGTGTGCACGCGCGGCCCACTTATAGGCCCTAAATGAGCCAGCCGGGGCTCGGAGAAAAGCCATCTCCTGGGGGACTCCCCATGTTCCTCCACTCCTCACGGGGGACCCCTTTACGGATGGAAGAAAAGGGGGATCTTCGCAGTGGTGGGTTCGGGCCAGAGGGGTCTGCGCGTTTGCCTGCACGTACGCCAGGTGCTCGCACAATGGGCCCAGGTGTTTGAGCCCCGTGGAGGCAGAGGGCTGCTTATTGCTGGATGATAGTGTCCTGCAGGGTTAAGGGAAGGCGTGGGCACTCCCAGGGCGACAGAGGGCACCTGGCCTTTAGAGAGTTCCCTGGAAAATTCCCCGCCCAGGCCCCTGGTCCACAAGTCTATCCTGCGTACAGTGTGTGTGCGAGGCTGGGAGTGCTTCTGGGCAGTGTTCCCCATGGGAAATCGCGTGGTCCTCTAGGTGGCAGGGAGGGCTCCTGTGTCCACGGACAGGTGCCCAGGGACCCTGTGGAACTGCTGTGACCTCTAAAGGGTGGGTCAGGTGAGCCGAGGGAGGTGTGTGCTTGGGAGCCTGAGTGCGCATGCGCGGCCCAAGTATAGGCCCGAAACGAGCCAGCCGCGGCTCGGAGAAAAGCCATCTCCTGGGGGCCTCCCCATGTTCCTCCACTCCTCAAGCGTGACCCCTTTACGGATGGAAGAAAAGGGGGATCTTCGCAGTGGTGGGTTCGCGCCAGAGGGGTCTGCGGGTTTGCCTCCACGTACGCCAGGTGCCCGCACACCGGGCCCAGGTGTTTGAGCCCCGTGGAGGCAGAGGGCTGCTTATTGCTGGATGCAAGTGTCCTGCGGTGTCAAGGAACGGCATGGGCACTCCCCGGGCCACACAGGGCAACGGGCCCTTAGAGAGTTCCATGGGAAATCCCCCGCCCATGCCCCCGGTACCCAAGTCTGTCCTTAGCACACTGTCTGTGCGGGGCTGAAGGTACTGCTAGGCAGTGTGGGCTGTGGGAAATCGTGCGGTCCTCTGAGTGGCAGGGAGGGCTGCTGTTTCCCCGAACAGGTACGCAGGGACCCTGTAAAACTTGTGACCTCTCAAGGTGGGTCATGTGACCCCTTAAGGGTGGGGCACGTGACCTCCCAAGTGTGGTTCACGGGACCCCTCAAGGGTGGGTCACGAGACCCCTCAAGTGTGGGTCATGTGACCCCAAAAGGGTGGGTCACGAGACCCCTCAGGGGTGGGTCACGTGACCCCCCAGGAGTGGGTCACGTGATCCCTCAGGGGTGGGTCACGTGACCCCTCAGGTTTGGTTCACGTGACCCCTCAGGGTTGGGACACGTGACCCCTGTGGGGTGGGTCACGAGACCCCTCAGGGGTGGTCACGTGACCCCTCAGGGGTGGGTGACGTGACCCCTCAACCGTGGTTCAGGAGACACGTCAAGGGTGGGTCCCGTGACCCGAGGGAGGCTTGTGGTGGGGAGCCTGAGTGAGCACGCGCGGCCCACTTATAGGCCCGAAATGAGCCAGCCGCGGCTCGGAGAAAAGCCATTTCCTGGGGGCCTCCCCATGTTCCTCCACTCCTCAAGCGTCACCCCTTTACGGATGGAAGAAAAGGGGGATCTTCGCAGTGGTGGGTTCGCGCCAGAGGGGTCTGCGGGTTTCCCTCCACGTACGCCAGGTGCCCGCACACCGGGCCCAGGTGTTTGAGCCCCGTGGAGGCAGAGGGCTGCTTATTGCTGGATGCAAGTGTCCTGCGGGGTCAAGGAACGGCATGGGCACTCCCCGGGCCACACAGGGCACCGGGCCCTTAGAGAGTTCCATGGGAAATCCCCCGCCCATGCCCCCGGTACCCAAGTCTGTCCTTAGCACACTGTCTGTGCGGGGCTGAAGGTACTGCTAGGCAGTGTGGCCTGTGGGAAATCGTGCGGTCCTCTGAGTGGCAGGGAGGGCTGCTGTTTCCCCGAACAGGTGCGCAGGGACCCTGTAAAACTGCTGTGACCCCTCAAGGGTGGGTCACGAGACCCCTCAAGGGTGGGTCACGTGACCACAAAAGGGTAGGTCACGAGACCCCTGTTGGGTGGGTCACGAGACCCCTCAGGGGTGGGTCACGTGACCCCTCAGGGGTGGGTCACGAGACCCCTCAGGGGTGGGTCACGAGACCCCTCAGGGGTGGGTCACGTGACCACTCAGGGGTGGGTCACGTGACCACTCAGGGGTGGGTCACGTGACCCCTCGGTGGTGGGTCACGAGACCCCTCAGGGGTGGGTCACGTGACCCCTCGGGGTGGGTCACGTGACCCCTGTGGGGTGGGTCACAAGACCCCTCAGGGGTGGGTCACGTGACCCCTCAGGGGTGGGTGACGTGACCCCTCAACGGTGGTTCAGGAGACACCTCAAGGGTGGGTCCCGTGACCCGAGGGAGGCTTGTGGTGGGGAGCCTGAGTGCGCACGCGCGGCCCACTTATAGGCCCGAAATGAGCCAGCCGCGGCTCGGAGAAAAGCCATCTCCTGGGGGCCTCCCCATGTTCCTCCACTCCTCAAGGAGGACCCCTTTACGGATGGAAGAAAAGGGGGATCTTCGCAGTGGTGGGTTCGGGCCAGAGGGGTCTGCGGGTTTGCCTGCACGTACGCCAGGTGCTCGCACAATGGGCCCAGGTGTTTGAGCCCCGTGGAGGCAGAGGGCTGCTTATTGCTGGATGATAGTGTCCTGCAGGGTTAAGGGAAGGCGTGGGCACTCCCAGGGCGACAGAGGGCACCTGGCCTTTAGAGAGTTCCCTGGAAAATTCCCCGCCCAGGCCCCTGGTCCACAAGTCTATCCTGCGTACAGTGTCTGTGCGAGGCTGGGAGTGCTTCTGGGCAGTGTTCCCCAGGGGAAAACGCGTGGTCCTCTAGGTGGCAGGGAGGGCTCCTGTGTCCACGGACAGGTGCCCAGGGACCCTGTGGAACTGCTGTGACCTCTAAAGGGTGGGTCAGGTGAGCCGAGGGAGGTGTGTGCTTGGGAGCCTGAGTGCGCATGCGCGGCCCACGTGTAGGCCCGAAACGAGCCAGCCGCGGCTCGGAGAAAAGCCATCTCCTGGGGGCCTCCCCAT
Organism: Desmodus rotundus; assembly: GCF_022682495.2. Taxonomy (NCBI): domain Eukaryota; kingdom Metazoa; phylum Chordata; class Mammalia; order Chiroptera; family Phyllostomidae; genus Desmodus; species Desmodus rotundus. The sequence goes on from NW_026527212.1 coordinate 17,540, forward strand.
GTTCCTCCACTCCTCAAGGAGGACCCCTTTACGGATGGAAGAAAAGGGGGATCTTCGCAGTGGTGGGTTCGCGCCAGAGGGGTCTGCGGGTTTCCCTCCACGTACGCCAGGTGCCCACACACCGGGCCCAGGTGTTTGGGCCCCGTGGAGGCAGAGGGCTGCTTATTGCTGGATGCAAGTGTCCTGCGGGGTCAAGGAACGGCATGGGCACTCCCCGGGCCACACAGGGCACCGGGCCCTTAGAGAGTTCCATGGGAAATCCCCCGCCCATGCCCCCGGTACCCAAGTCTGTCCTTAGCACACTGTCTGTGTGGGGCTGAAGGTACTGCTAGGGTGTGTGGCCTGTGGGAAATCGTGCGGTCCTCTGAGTGGCAGGGAGGGCTGCTGTTTCCCCGAACAGGTGCGCAGGGACCCTGTAAAACTGCTGTGACCCCTCAAGGGTGGGTCACGAGACCCCTCAAGGGTGGGTCACGTGACCCCAAAAGGGTAGGTCACGAGACCCCTCAAGGGTGGGTCACGTGACCCCTGTGGGGTGGGTCACGAGACCCCTCAGGGGTGGGTCACGTGACCCTTCAGGGGTGGGTCACGTGACCCCTCAGTGGTGGGTCACGTGACCCCTCAGGGGTGGGTCACGAGACCCCTCCGGGGTGGGTCACGTGACCCCTCCGGGGTGGGTCACGTGACCCCTGTGGGGTGGGTCACAAGACCCCTCAGGGGTGGGTGACGTGACCCCTCAACTGTGGTTCAGGAGACACGTCAAGGGTGGGTCCCGTTACCCGAGGGAGGCTTGTGGTGGGGAGCCTGAGTGCGCACGCGCGGCCCACTTATAGGCCCGAAATGAGCCAGCCGCGGCTCGGAGAAAAGCCATCTCCTGGGGGCCTCCCCATGTTCCTCCACTCCTCAAGGAGGACCCCTTTACGGATGGAAGAAAAGGGGGATCTTCGCAGTGGTGGGTTCGGGCCAGAGGGGTCTGCGGGTTTGCCTGCACGTACGCCAGGTGCTCGCACAATGGGCCCAGGTGTTTGAGCCCCATGGAGGCAGAGGGCTGCTTATTGCTGGATGATAGTGTCCTGCAGGGTTAAGGGAAGGCGTGGGCACTCCCAGGGCGACAGAGGGCACCTGGCCTTTAGAGAGTTCCCTGGAAAATTCCCCGCCCAGGCCCCTGGTCCACAAGTCTATCCTGTGTACAGTGTCTGTGCGAGGCTGGGAGTGCTTCTGGGCAGTGTTCCCCATGGGAAATCGCGTGGTCATCTAGGTGGCAGGGAGGGCTCCTGTGTCCACGGACAGGTGCCCAGGGACCCTGTGGAACTGCTGTGACCTCTAAAGGGTGGGTCAGGTGAGCGGAGGGAGGTGTGTGCTTGGGAGCCTGAGTGCGCATGCGCGGCCCAAGAATAGGCCCGAAACGAGCCAGCCGTGGCTCTGAGAAAAGCCATCTCCTGGGGGCCTCCCCATGTTCCTCCACTCCTCAAGCGTGACCCCTTTACGGATGGAAGAAAAGGGGGATCTTCGCAGTGGTGGGTTCGCGCCAGAGGGGTCTGCGGGTTTGCCTCCACGTAGGCCAGGTGCCCGCACACCGGGCCCAGGTGTTTGAGCCCCGTGGAGGCAGAGGGCTGCTTATTGCTGGATGCAAGTGTCCTGCGGGGTCAAGGAACGGCATGGGCACTCCCCGGGCCACACAGGGCACCGGGCCCTTAGAGAGTTCCATGGGAAATCCCCCGCCCATGCCCCCGGTACCCAAGTCTGGCCTTAGCACACTGTCTGTGCGGGGCTGAAGGTACTGCTAGGCAGTGTGGCCCTTGGGAAATGGTGCGGTCCTCTGAGTGGCAGGGAGGGCTGCTGTTTCCCCGAACAGGTGCGCAGGGACCCTGTAAAACTGCTGTGACCTCTCAAGGTGGGTCATGTGACCGCTTAAGGGTGGGGCACGTGACCTCCCAAGGGTGGTTCACGGGACCCCTCAAGGGTGGGTCACGAGACCCCTCAAGGGTGGGTCATGTGACCCCAAAGGGTGGGTCACGTGACCCCAAAAGGGTAGGTCACGAGACCTCTCAAGGGTGGGTCACGAGACCCCTCAGGGGTGGGTCACGAGACCCCTCAGGGGTGGGTCACGAGACCCCTCAGGGGTGGGTCACGAGACCCCTCAAGGGTGGGTCACGTGACCCCTCAGGGGTGGGTCACGTGATCCCTGTGGGGTGGGTCACGAGACCCCTCAGGGGTGGGTCACGTGACCCCTCAGGGGTGGGTCACGAGACCCCTCAGGGGTGGGTCACGTGACCCCTCAGGGGTGGGTCACGTGACCCCTCAGGGGTGGGTCACGTGACCCCTCAGGGGTGGGTCACGTGACCCCTCAGTGGTGGGTCACGTGACCCCTCAGGGGTGGGTCACGTGACCCCTCAGGGGTGGGTCACGAGACCCCTCAGGGGTGGGTCACGTGACCCCTGTGGGGTGGGTCACAAGACCCCTCAGGGGTGGGTCACGTGACCCCTCAGGGGTGGGTGACGTGACCCCTCAACGGTGGTTCAGGAGACACGTCAAGGGTGGGTCCCGTGACCCGAGGGAGGCTTGTGGTGGGGAGCCTGAGTGCGCACGCGCGGCCCACTTATAGGCCCGAAATGAGCCAGCCGCGGCTCGGAGAAAAGCCATCTCCTGGGGGCCTCCCCATGTTCCTCCACTCCTCAAGGAGGACCCCTTTACGGATGGAAGAAAAGGGGGATCTTCGCAGTGGTGGGTTCGCGCCAGAGGGGTCTGCGGGTTTCCCTCCACGTACGCCAGGTGCCCGCACACCGGGCCCAGGTGTTTGAGCCCCGTGGAGGCAGAGGGCTGCTTATTGCTGGATGCAAGTGTCCTGTGGGGTCAAGGAACGGCATGGGCACTCCCCGGGCCACACAGGGCACCGGGCCCTTAGAGAGTTCCATGGGAAATCCCCCGCCCATGCCCCCGGTACCCAAGTCTGTCCTTAGCACACTGTCTGTGCGGGGCTGAAGGTACTGCTAGGCAGTGTGGCCTGTGGGAAATCGTGCGGTCCTCTGAGTGGCAGGGAGGGCTGCTGTTTCCCCGAACAGGTGCGCAGGGACCCTGTAAAACTGCTGTGACCCCTCAAGGGTGGGTCACGAGACCCCTCAAGGGTGGGTCACGTGACCCCAAAAGGGTAGGTCACGAGACCCCTCAAGGGTGGGTCACGTGACCCCTCAGGGGTGGGTCACGTGACCCCTGTGGGGTGGGTCACGAGACCCCTCAGGGGTGGGAGACGTGACCCCCCAGGAGTGGGTCACGTGATCCCTCAGGGGTGGGTCACGTGACCCCTCAGGTTTGGTTCACGTGACCCCTCAGGGTTGGGACACGTGACCCCTGTGGGGTGGGTCACGAGACCCCTCAGGGGTGGTCACGTGACCCCTCAGGGGTGGGTGACGTGACCCCTCAACGGTGGTTCAGGAGACACGTCAAGGGTGGGTCCCGTGACCCGAGGGAGGCTTGTGGTGGGGAGCCTGAGTGCGCACGCGCGGCCCACTTATAGGCCCGAAATGAGCCAGCCGCGGCTCGGAGAAAAGCCATCTCCTGGGGGCCTCCCCATGTTCCTCCACTCCTCACGGAGGACCCCTTTACGGATGGAAGAAAAGGGGGATCTTCGCAGTGGTTGGTTCGGGCCACAGGGGTCTGCGGGTTTGCCTGCACGTACGCCAGGTGCTCGCACAATGGGCCCAGGTATTTGAGCCCCGTGGAGGCAGAGGGCTGCTTATTGCTGGATGATAGTGTCCTGCAGGGTTAAGGGAAGGTGTGCGCACTCCCAGGGCGACAGAGGGCACCTGGCCTTTAGAGAGTTCCCTGGAAAATTCCCCGCCCAGGCCCCTGGTCCACAAGTCTATCCTGCGTACAGTGTCTGTGCGAGGCTGGGAGTGCTTCTGGGCAGTGTTCCCCAGGGGAAAACGCGTGGTCCTCTAGGTGGCAGGGAGGGCTCCTGTGTCCACGGACAGGTGCCCAGGGACCCTGTGGAACTGCTGTGACCTCTAAAGGGTGGGTCAGGTGAGCCGAGGGAGGTGTGTGCTTGGGAGCCTGAGTGCGCATGCGCGGCCCACGTATAGGCCCGATACGAGCCAGCCGCGGCTCGGAGGAAAGCCATCTCCTGGGGGCCTCCCCATGTTCCTCCACTCCTCAAGCGTGACCCCTTTACGGATGGAAGAAAAGGGGGATCTTCGCAGTGGTGGGTTCGCGCCAGAGGGGTCTGCGGGTTTCCCTCCACGTACGCCAGGTGCCCGCACACCGGGCCCAGGTGTTTGAGCCCCGTGGAGGCAGAGGGCTGCTTATTGCTGGATGCAAGTGTCCTGCGGGGTCAAGGAACGGCATGGGCACTCCCCGGGCCACACAGGGCACCGGGCCCTTAGAGAGTTCCATGGGAAATCCCCCGCCCATGCCCCCGGTACCCAAGTCTGTCCTTAGCACACTGTCTGTGCGGGGCTGAAGGTACTACTAGGCAGTGTGGCCTGTGGGAAATCGTGCGGTCCTCTGAGTGGCAGGGAGGGCTGCTGTTTCCCCGAACAGGTGCGCAGGGACCCTGTAAAACTGCTGTGACCCCTCAAGGGTGGGTCACGAGACCCCTCAAGGGTGGGTCACGTGACCACAAAAGGGTAGGTCACGAGACCCCTCAAGTGTAGGTCACGAGACCCCTCAAGGTTGGGTCACGTGACCCCTCAGGGGTGGGTCACGTGACCCCTGTGGGATGGGTCACGAGACCCCTCAGGGGTGGGTCACGTGACCCCTCAGGGGTGGGTCACGAGACCCCTCAGGGGTGGGTCACGTGACCCTTCAGGGTTGGGTCACGTGACCCCTCAGGGGTGGGTCACGTGACCCCTCAGGGGTGGGTCACGAGACCCCTCAGGGGTGGGTCACGTGACCCCTCCGGGGTGGGTCACGTGACCCCTGTGGGGTGGGTCACAAGACCCCTCAGGGGTGGGTGACGTGACCCCTCAACTGTGGTTCAGGAGACACGTCAAGGGTGGGTCCCGTTACCCGAGGGAGGCTTGTGGTGGGGAGCCTGAGTGCGCACGGGCGGCCCACTTATAGGCCCGAAATGAGCCAGCCGCGGCTCGGAGAAAAGCCATCTCCTGGGGGCCTCCCCATGTTCCTCCACTCCTCAAGGAGGACCCCTTTACGGATGGAAGAAAAGGGGGATCTTCGCAGTGGTGGGTTCGGGCCAGAGGGGTCTGCGGGTTTGCCTGCACGTACGCCAGGTGCTCGCACAATGGGCCCAGGTGTTTGAGCCCCGTGGAGGCAGAGGGCTGCTTATTGCTGGATGCAAGTGTCCTGCGGGGTCAAGGAACGGCATGGGCACTCCCCGGGCCACACAGGGCACCGGGCCCTTAGAGAGTTCCATGGGAAATCCCCCGCCCATGCCCCCGGTACCCAAGTCTGGCCTTAGCACACTGTCTGTGCGGGGCTGAAGGTACTGCTAGGCAGTGTGGCCCTTGGGAAATGGTGCGGTCCTCTGAGTGGCAGGGAGGGCTCCTGTTTCCCCGAACAGGTGCGCAGGGACCCTGTAAAACTGCTGTGACCTCTCAAGGTGGGTCATGTGACCGCTTAAGGATGGGGCACGTGACCTCCCAAGGGTGGTTCACGGGACCCCTCAAGGGTGGGTCACGAGACCCCTCAAGGGTGGGTCATGTGACCCCAAAGGGTGGGTCACGAGACCTCTCAAGGTTGGGTCACGTGACCCCTCAGGGGTGGGTCACGTGACCCCTCAGGGGTGGGTCACGAGACCCCTCAGGGGTGGGTCACGTGACCCCTCAGGAGTGGGTCACGAGACCCCTCAGGGGTGGGTCACGTGACCCCTCAGGTGTGGGTGACGTGACCCCTCAACGGTGGTTCAGGAGACACGTCACGGGTGGGTCCCGTGACCCGAGGGAGGCTTGTGGTGGGGAGCCTGAGTGTGCACGCGCGGCCCACTTATAGGCCCGAAATGAGCCAGCCGGGGCTCGGAGAAAAGCCATCTCCAGGGGGCCTCCCCATGTTCCTCCACTCCTCACGGAGGACCCCTTTACGGATGGAAGAAAAGGGGGATCTTCGCAGTGGTGGGTTCGGGCCAGAGGGGTATGCGGGTTTGCCTGCACGTACGCCAGGTGCTCGCACAATGGGCCCAGGTGTTTGAGCCCCGTGGAGGCAGAGGGCTGCTTATTGCTGGATGATAGTGTCCTGCAGGGTTAAGGGAAGGCGTGGGCACTCCCAGGGCGACAGAGGGCACCTGGCCTTTAGAGAGTTCCCTGGAAAATTCCCCGCCCAGGCCCCTGGTCCACAAGTCTATCCTGCGTACAGTGTCTGTGCGAGGCTGGGAGTGCTTCTGGGCAGTGTTCCCCATGGGAAATCGCGTGGTCTTCTAGGTGGCAGGGAGGGCTCCTGTGTCCACGGACAGGTGCCCAGGGACCCTGGGGAACTGCTGTGACCTCTAAAGGGTGGGTCAGGTGAGCGGAGGGAGGTGTGTGCTTGGGAGCCTGAGTGCGCATGCGCGGCCCAAGTATAGGCCCGAAACGAGCCAGCCGCGGCTCGGAGAAAAGCCATCTCCTGGGGGCCTCCCCATGTTCCTCCACTCCTCAAGCGTGACCCCTTTACGGATGGAAGAAAAGGGGGATCTTCGCAGTGGTGGGTTCGCGCCAGAGGGGTCTGCGGGTTTCCCTCCACGTACGCCAGGTGCCCGCACACCGGGCCCAGGTGTTTGAGCCCCGTGGAGGCAGAGGGCTGCTTATTGCTGGATGCAAGTGTCCTGCGGGGTCAAGGAACGGCATGGGCACTCCCCGGGCCACACAGGGCACCGGGCCCTTAGAGAGTTCCATGGGAAATCCCCCGCCCATGCCCCCGGTACCCAAGTCTGTCCTTAGCACAGTGTCTGTGCGGGGCTGAAGGTACTGCTAGGCAGTGTGGCCTGTGGAAAATCGTGCGGTCCTCTGAGTGGCAGGGAGGGCTGCTGTTTCCCCGAACAGGTGCGCAGGGACCCTGTAAAACAGCTGTGACCTCTCAAGGTGGGTCATGTGACCCCTTAAGGGTGGGGCACGTGACCTCCCAAGTGTGGTTCACGGGACCCCTCAAGGGTGGGTCACGAGACCCCTCAAGTGTGGGTCATGTGACCCCAAAAGGGTGGGTCACGTGACCCCAAAAGGGTAGGTCACGAGACCTCTCAAGGGTGGGTCACGAGACCCCTCAGGGGTGGGTCACGAGACCCCTCAGGGGTGGGTCACGAGACCCCTCAGGGGTGGGTCACGAGACCCCTCAAGGGTGGGTCACGTGACCCCTCAGGGGTGGGTCACGTGACCCCTCAGGGGTGGGTCACGAGACCCCTCAGGGGTGGGTCACGTGACCCCTCAGGGGTGGGTCACGAGACCCCTCAGGGGTGGGTCACGTGACCCCTCAGGGGTGGGTCACGTGACCCCTCAGGGGTGGGTCACGAGACCCCTCAGGGGTGGGTCACGTGACCCCTCAGTGGTGGGTCACGTGACCCCTCAGGGGTGGGTCACGTGACCCCTCAGGGGTGGGTCACGAGACCCCTCAGGGGTGGGTCACGTGACCCCTGTGGGGTGGGTCACAAGACCCCTCAGGGGTGGGTCACGTGACCCCTCAGGGGTGGGTGACGTGACCCCTCAACGGTGGTTCAGGAGACACGTCAAGGGTGGGTCCCGTGACCCGAGGGAGGCTTGTGGTGGGGAGCCTGAGTGCGCACGCGCGGCCCACTTATAGGCCCGAAATGAGCCAGCCGCGGCTCGGAGAAAAGCCATCTCCTGGGGGCCTCCCCATGTTCCTCCACTCCTCAAGGAGGACCCCTTTACGGATGGAAGAAAAGGGGGATCTTCGCAGTGGTGGGTTCGCGCCAGAGGGGTCTGCGGGTTTCCCTCCACGTACGCCAGGTGCCCGCACACCGGGCCCAGGTGTTTGAGCCCCGTGGAGGCAGAGGGCTGCTTATTGCTGGATGCAAGTGTCCTGTGGGGTCAAGGAACGGCATGGGCACTCCCCGGGCCACACAGGGCACCGGGCCCTTAGAGAGTTCCATGGGAAATCCCCCGCCCATGCCCCCGGTACCCAAGTCTGTCCTTAGCACACTGTCTGTGCGGGGCTGAAGGTACTGCTAGGCAGTGTGGCCTGTGGGAAATCGTGCGGTCCTCTGAGTGGCAGGGAGGGCTGCTGTTTCCCCGAACAGGTGCGCAGGGACCATGTAAAACTGCTGTGACCCCTCAAGGGTGGGTCACGAGACCCCTCAAGGGTGGGACACGTGACCCCAAAAGGGTAGGTCACGAGACCCCTCAAGGGTGGGTCACGTGACCCCTCAGGGGTGGGTCACGAGACCCCTCAAGGGTGGGTCACGTGACCCCTCAGGGGTGGGTCACGTGACCCCTGTGGGGTGGGTCACGAGACCCCTCAGGGGTGGGTCACGTGACCCCTCAGGGGTGGGTCACTTGACCCCTCAGGGGTGGGTCACGTGACCCCTCAGGGGTGGGTCACGAGACCCCTCAGTGGTGGGTCACGTGACCCCTCAGTGGTGGGTCACGTGACCCCTCAGGGGTGGGTCACGTGACCCCTCAGGAGTGGGTCACGAGACCCCTAGGGGTGGGTCACGTGACCCCTGTGGGGTGGGTCACAAGACCCCTCAGGGGTGGGTCACGTGACCCCTCAGGGGTGGGTGACGTGACCCCTCAACGGTGGTTAAGGAGACACGTCAAGGGTGGGTCCCGTGACCCGAGGGAGGCTTGTGGTGGGGAGCCTGAGTGCGCACGCGCGGCCCACTTATAGGCCCGAAATGAGCCAGCCGCGGCTCGGAGAAAAGCCATCTCCTGGGGGCCTCCCCATGTTCCTCCACTCCTCAAGGAGGACCCCTTTACGGATGGAAGAAAAGGGGGATCTACGCAGTGGTGGGTTCGCGCCAGAGGGGTCTGCGGGTTTCCCTCCACGTACGCCAGGTGCCCGCACACCGGGCCCAGGTGTTTGGGCCCCGTGGAGGCAGAGGGCTGCTTATTGCTGGATGCAAGTGTCCTGCGGGGTCAAGGAACGGCATGGGCACTCCCCGGGCCACACAGGGCACCGGGCCCTTAGAGAGTTCCATGGGAAATCCCCCGCCCATGCCCCCGGTACCCAAGTCTGTCCTTAGCACACTGTCTGTGCGGGGCTGAAGGTACTGCTAGGGTGTGTGGCCTGTGGGAAATCGTGCGGTCCTCTGAGTGGCAGGGAGGGCTGCTGTTTCCCCGAACAGGTGCGCAGGGACCCTGTAAAACTGCTGTGACCCCTCAAGGGTGGGTCACGAGACCCCTCAAGGGTGGGTCACGTGACCCCAAAAGGGTAGGTCACGAGACCGCTCAAGGGTGGGTCACGTGACCCCTCAGGGGTGGGTCACGTGACCCCTGTGGGGTGGGTCACGAGACCCCTCAGGGGTGGGTCACGTGACCCCCCAGGAGTGGGTCACGTGATCCCTCAGGGGTGGGTCACGTGACCCCTCAGGTTTGGTTCACGTGACCCCTCAGGGTTGGGACACGTGACCCCTGTGGGGTGGGTCACGAGACCCCTCAGGGGTGGTCACGTGACCCCTCAGGGGTGGGTGACGTGACCCCTCAACGGTGGTTCAGGAGACACGTCAAGGGTGGGTCCCGTGACCCGAGGGAGGCTTGTGGTGGGGAGCCTGAGTGCGCACGCGCGGCCCACTTATAGGCCCGAAATGAGCCAGCCGCGGCTCGGAGAAAAGCCATCTCCTGGGGGCCTCCCCATGTTCCTCCACTCCTCACGGAGGACCCCTTTACGGATGGAAGAAAAGGGGGATCTTCGCAGTGGTGGGTTCGGGCCACAGGGGTCTGCGGGTTTGCCTGCACGTACGCCAGGTGCTCGCACAATGGGCCCAGGTATTTGAGCCCCGTGGAGGCAGAGGGCTGCTTATTGCTGGATGATAGTGTCCTGCAGGGTTAAGGGAAGGTGTGGGCACTCCCAGGGCGACAGAGGGCACCTGGCCTTTAGAGAGTTCCCTGGAAAATTCCCCGCCCAGGCCCCTGGTCCACAAGTCTATCCTGCGTACAGTGTCTGTGCGAGGCTGGGAGTGCTTCTGGGCAGTGTTCCCCAGGGGAAAACGCGTGGTCCTCTAGGTGGCAGGGAGGGCTCCTGTGTCCACGGACAGGTGCCCAGGGACCCTGTGGAACTGCTGTGACCTCTAAAGGGTGGGTCAGGTGAGCCGAGGGAGGTGTGTGCTTGGGAGCCTGAGTGCGCATGCGCGGCCCACGTATAGGCCCGAAACGAGCCAGCCGCGGCTCGGAGAAAAGCCATCTCCTGGGGGCCTCCCCATGTTCCTCCACTCCTCAAGCGTGACCCCTTTACGGATGGAAGAAAAGGGGGATCTTCGCAGTGGTGGGTTCGCGCCAGAGGGGTCTGCGGGTTTCCCTCCACGTACGCCAGGTGCCCGCACACCGGGCCCAGGTGTTTGAGCCCCGTGGAGGCAGAGGGCTGCTTATTGCTGGATGCAAGTGTCCTGCGGGGTCAAGGAACGGCATGGGCACTCCCCGGGCCACACAGGGCACCGGGCCCTTAGAGAGTTCCATGGGAAATCCCCCGCCCATGCCCCCGGTACCCAAGTCTGTCCTTAGCACACTGTCTGTGCGGGCTGAAGGTACTACTAGGCAGTGTGGCCTGTGGGAAATCGTGCGGTCCTCTGAGTGGCAGGGAGGGCTGCTGTTTCCCCGAACAGGTGCGCAGGGACCCTGTAAAACTGCTGTGACCCCTCAAGGGTGGGTCACGAGACCCCTCAAGGGTGGGTCACGTGACCACAAAAGGGTAGGTCACGAGACCCCTCAAGTGTAGGTCACGAGACCCCTCAAGGTTGGGTCACGTGACCCCTCAGGGGTGGGTCACGTGACCCCTGTGGGGTGGGTCACGAGACCCCTCCGGGGTGGGTCACGTGACCCCTCCGGGGTGGGTCACGTGACCCCTGTGGGGTGGGTCACGAGACCCCTCAGGAGTAGGTCACGTGACCCCTGTTGGGTGGGTCACGAGACCCCTCAGGGGTGGGTCACGTGACCCCTCAGGGGTGGGTCACGAGACCCCTCAGGAGTAGGTCACGTGACCCCTGTTGGGTGGGTCACGAGACCCCTCAGGGGTGGGTCACGTGACCCCTCAGGGGTGGGTCACGAGACCCCTCAGGGGTGGGTCACGAGACCCCTCAGGGGTGGGTCACGTGACCACTCAGGGGTGGGTCACGTGACCACTCAGGGGTGGGTCACGTGACCCCTCAGGGGTGGGTCACGTGACCCCTGTGCGGTGGGTCACAAGACCCCTCAGGGGTGGGTCACGTGACCCCACAGGGGTGGGTGACGTGACCCCTCAACGGTGGTTCAGGAGACACGTCAAGGGTGGGTCCCGTGACCCGAGGGAGGCTTGTGGTGGGGAGCCTGAGTGCGCACGCGCGGCCCACTTATAGGCCCGAAATGAGCCAGCCGCGGCGGCTCGGAGAAAAGCCATCTCCTGGGGGCCTCCCCATGTTCCTCCACTCCTCACGGAGGACCCCTTTACGGATGGAAGAAAAGGGGGATCTTCGCAGTGGTGGGTTCGGGCCAGAGGGGTCTGCGGGTTTGCCTGCACGTACGCCAGGTGCTCGCACAATGGGCCCAGGTGTTTGAGCCCCGTGGAGGCAGAGGGCTGCTTATTGCTGGATGATAGTGTCCTGCAGGGTTAAGGGAAGGCGTGGGCACTCCCAGGGCGACAGAGGGCACCTGGCCTTTAGAGAGTTCCCTGGAAAATTCCCCGCCCAGGCCCCTGGTCCACAAGTCTATCCTGCCTACAGTGTCTGTGCGAGGCTGGGAGTGCTTCTGGGCAGTGTTCCCCAGGGGAAAACGCGTGGTCCTCTAGGTGGCAGGGAGGGCTCCTGTGTCCACGGACAGGTGCCCAGGGACCCTGGGGAACTGCTGTGACCTCTTAAGGGTGGGTCAGGTGAGCCGAGGGAGGTGTGTGCTTGGGAGCCTGAGTGCGCATGCGCGGCCCACGTATAGGCCGGAAACGAGCCAGCCGCGGCTCGGAGAAAAGCCATCTCCTGGGGGCCTCCCCATGTTCCTCCACTCCTCAAGCGTGACCACTTTACGGATGGAAGAAAAGGGGGATCTTCGCAGTGGTGGGTTCGCGCCAGAGGGGTCTGCGGGTTTGCCTCCACGTACGCCAGGTGCCCGCACACCGGGCCCAGGTGTTTGAGCCCCGTGGAGGCAGAGGGCTGCTTATTGCTGGATGCAAGTGTCCTGCGGGGTCAAGGAACGGCATGGGCACTCCCCGGGCCACACAGGGCACCGGGCTCTTAGAGAGTTCCATGGGAAATCCCCCGCCCATGCCCCCGGTACCCAAGTCTGTCCTTAGCACACTGTCTGTGCGGGGCTGAAGGTACTGCTAGGCAGTGTGGCCTGTGGGAAATGGTGCGGTCCTCTGAGTGGCAGGGAGGGCTGCTGTTTCCCCGAACAGGTGCGCAGGGACCCTGTAAAACTGCTGTGACCCCTCAAGGGTGGGTCACGAGACCCCTCAAGGGTGGGTCACGTGACCCCTCAAGGGTGGGTCACGTGACCCCTCAGGGGTGGGTCACGTGACCCCTGTGGGGTGGGTCACGAGACCCCTTAGGGGTGGGTCACGTGACCCCTCAGGGGTGGGTCACGAGACCCCTCAGGGGTGGGTCACGTGACCCCTCAGGGGTGGGTCACATGACCCCTCAGGGGTGGGTCACGAGACCCCTCAGGGGTGGGTCACGTGACCCCTCAGGGGTGGGTCACGAGACCCCTCAGGGGTGGGTCACAAGACCCCTCAGGGGTGGGTCACGTGACCCCTCAGGGGTGGGTGACGTGACCCCTCAACGGTGGTTCAGGAGACACGTCAAGGGTGGGTCCCGTGACCCGAGGGAGGCTTGTGGTGGGGAGCCTGAGTGCGCACGCGCGGCCCACTTATAGGCCCGAAATGAGCCAGCCGCGGCTCGGAGAAAAGCCATCTCCTGGGGGCCTCCCCATGTTCCTCCACTCCTCAAGGAGGACCCCTTTACGGATGGAAGAAAAGGGGGATCTTCGCAGTGGTGGGTTCGCGCCAGAGGGGTCTGCGGGTTTCCCTCCACGTACGCCAGGTGCCCGCACACCGGGCCCAGGTGTTTGAGCCCCGTGGAGGCAGAGGGCTGCTTATTGCTGGATGCAAGTGTCCTGCGGGGTCAAGGAACGGCATGGGCACTCCCCGGGCCACACAGGGCACCGGGCCCTTAGAGAGTTCCATGGGAAATCCCCCGCCCATGCCCCCGGTACCCAAGTCTGTCCTTAGCACACTGTCTGTGCGGGGCTGAAGGTACTGCTAGGCAGTGTGGCCTGTGGGAAATCGTGCGGTCCTCTGAGTGGCAGGGAGGGCTGCTGTTTCCCCGAACAGGTGCGCAGGGACCCTGTAAAACTGCTGTGACCCCTCAAGGGTGGGTCACGAGACCCCTCAAGGGTGGGTCACGTGACCCCAAAAGGGTAGGTCACGAGACCCCTCAAGGGTGGGTCACGTGACCCCAAAAGGGGAGGTCACGAGACCCCTCAAGGGTGGGTCACGTGACCCCTCAGGGGTGGGTCACGTGACCCCTCAGGGGTGGGTCACGAGACCCCTCAGGGGTGGGTCACGTGACCCCTCAGGGGTGGGTCACGTGACCCCTCAGTGGTGGGTCACGAGACCCCTAAGTGGTGGGTCACGTGACCCCTCAGTGGTGGGTCACGTGATCCCTCCGGGGTGTGTCACGTGACCCCTCAGGGGTGGGTCACGTGACCCCTCAGGGGTGGGTCACGTGACCCCTCAGGGTTGGGACACGTGACCCCTGTGGGGTGGGTCTCGAGACCCCTCAGGGGTGGGTCACGTGACCCCCCAGGAGTGGGTCACGTGATCCCTCAGGGGTGGGTCACGTGACCCCTCAGGTTTGGTTCACGTGACCCCTCAGGGTTGGGACACGTGACCCCTGTGGGGTGGGTCACGAGACCCCTCAGGGGTCGTCACGTGACCCCTCAGGGGTGGGTGACGTGACCCCTCAACGGTGGTTCAGGAGACACGTCAAGGGTGGGTCCCGTGACCCGAGGGAGGCTTGTGGTGGGGAGCCTGAGTGCGCACGCGCGGCCCACTTATAGGCCCGAAATGAGCCAGCCGCGGCTCGGAGAAAAGCCATCTCCTGGGGGCCTCCCCATGTTCCTCCACTCCTCACGGAGGACCCCTTTACGGATGGAAGAAAAGGGGGATCTTCGCAGTGGTGGGTTCGGGCCACAGGGGTCTGCGGGTTTGCCTGCACGTACGCCAGGTGCTCGCACAATGGGCCCAGGTATTTGAGCCCCGTGGAGGCAGAGGGCTGCTTATTGCTGGATGATAGTGTCCTGCAGGGTTAAGGGAAGGTGTGGGCACTCCCAGGGCGACAGAGGGCACCTGGCCTTTAGAGAGTTCCCTGGAAAATTCCCCGCCCAGGCCCCTGGTCCACAAGTCTATCCTGCGTACAGTGTCTGTGCGAGGCTGGGAGTGCTTCTGGGCAGTGTTCCCCAGGGGAAAACGCGTGGTCCTCTAGGTGGCAGGGAGGGCTCCTGTGTCCACGGACAGGTGCCCAGGGACCCTGGGGAACTGCTGTGACCTCTAAAGGGTGGGTCAGGTGAGCCGAGGGAGGTGTGTGCTTGGGAGCCTGAGTTCGCATGCGCGGCCCACGTATAGGCCCGAAACGAGCCAGCCGCGGCTCGGAGAAAAGCCATCTCCTGGGGGCCTCCCCATGTTCCTCCACTCCTCAAGCGTGACCCCTTTACGGATGGAAGAAAAGGGGGATCTTCGCAGTGGTGGGTTCGCGCCAGAGGGGTCTGCGGGTTTCCCTCCACGTACGCCAGGTGCCCGCACACCGGGCCCAGGTGTTTGAGCCCCGTGGAGGCAGAGGGCTGCTTATTGCTGGATGCAAGTGTCCTGCGGGGTCAAGGAACGGCATGGGCACTCCCCGGGCCACACAGGGCACGGGGCCCTTAGAGAGTTCCATGGGAAATCCCCCGCCCATGCCCCCGGTACCCAAGTCTGTCCTTAGCACACTGTCTGTGCGGGGCTGAAGGTACTGCTAGGCAGTGTGGCCTGTGGGAAATCGTGCGGTCCTCTGAGTGGCAGGGAGGGCTGCTGTTTCCCCGAACAGGTGCGCAGGGACCCTGTAAAACTGCTGTGACCCCTCAAGGGTGGGTCACGAGACCCCTCAAGGGTGGGTCACGTGACCACAAAAGGGTAGGTCACGAGACCCCTCAAGTGTAGGTCACGAGACCCCTCAAGGTTGGGTCACGTGACCCCTCAGGAGTAGGTCACGTGACCCCTGTTGGGTGGGTCACGAGACCCCTCAGGGGTGGGTCACGTGACCCCTCAGGGGTGGGTCACGAGACCCCTCAGGGGTGGGTCACGTGACCACTCAGGGGTGGGTCTCGTGACCCCTCAGGGGTGGGTCACGAGACCCCTCAGGGGTGGGTCACGTGACCCCTCGGGGTGGGTCACGTGACCCCTCAGGGGTGGGTGACGTGACCCCTCAACGGTGGTTCAGGAGACACGTCAAGGGTGGGTCCCGTGACCCGAGGGAGGCTTGTGGTGGGGAGCCTGAGTGCGCACGCGCGGCCCACTTATAGGCCCGAAATGAGCCAGCCGCGGCTCGGAGAAAAGCCATCTCCTGGGGGCCTCCCCATGTTCCTCCACTCCTCAAGGAGGACCCCTTTACGGATGGAAGAAAAGGGGGATCTTCGCAGTGGTGGGTTCGGGCCAGAGGGGTCTGCGGGTTTGCCTGCACGTACGCCAGGTGCTCGCACAATGGGCCCAGGTGTTTGAGCCCCGTGGAGGCAGAGGGCTGCTTATTGCTGGATGATAGTGTCCTGCAGGGTTAAGGGAAGGCGTGGGCACTCCCAGGGCGACAGAGGGCACCTGGCCTTTAGAGAGTTCCCTGGAAAATTCCCCGCCCAGGCCCCTGGTCCACAAGTCTATCCTGCGTACAGTGTCTGTGCGAGGCTGGGAGTGCTTCTGGGCAGTGTTCCCCAGGGGAAAACGCGTGGTCCTCTAGGTGGCAGGGAGGGCTCCTGTGTCCACGGACAGGTGCCCAGGGACCCTGTGGAACTGCTGTGACCTCTAAAGGGTGGGTCAGGTGAGCCGAGGGAGGTGTGTGCTTGGGAGCCTGAGTGCGCATGCGCGGCCCACGTATAGGCCCGAAACGAGCCAGCCGCGGCTCGGAGAAAAGCCATCTCCTGGGGGCCTCCCCATGTTCCTCCACTCCTCAAGCGTGACCACTTTACGGATGGAAGAAAAGGGGGATCTTCGCAGTGGTGGGTTCGCGCCAGAGGGTTCTGCGGGTTTGCCTCCACGTACGCCAGGTGCCCGCACACCGGGCCCAGGTGTTTGAGCCCCGTGGAGGCAGAGGGCTGCTTATTGCTGGATGCAAGTGTCCTGCGGGGTCAAGGAACGGCATGGGCACTCCCCGGGCCACACAGGGCACCGGGCCCTTAGAGAGTTCCATGGGAAATCCCCCGCCCATGCCCCCGGTACCCAAGTCTGTCCTTAGCACACTGTCTGTGCGGGGCTGAAGGTACTGCTAGGCAGTGTGGCCTGTGGGAAATCGTGCGGTCCTCTGAGTGGCAGGGAGGGCTGCTGTTTCCCCGAACAGGTGCGCAGGGACCCTGTAAAACTGCTGTGACCCCTCAAGGGTGGGTCACGAGACCCCTCAAGGGTGGGTCACGTGACCCCAAAAGGGTAGGTCACGAGACCCCTCAAGGGTGGGTCACGTGACCCCTCAGGGGTGGGTCACGTGACCCCTGTGGGGTGGGTCACGAGACCCCTCAGGGGTGGGTCACGTGACCCCTCAGGGGTGGGTCACGTGACCCCTCAGGGGTGGGTCACGAGACCCCTCAGTGGTGGGTCACGTGACCCCTCAGTGGTGGGTCACGTGACCCCTCAGGTGTGGGTCACGTGACCCCTCAGGGGTGGGTCACGAGACCCCTAGGGGTGGGTCACGTGACCCCTGTGGGGTGGGTCACAAGACCCCTCAGGGGTGGGTCACGTGACCCCTCAGGGGTGGGTGACGTGACCCCTCAACGGTGGTTCAGGAGACACGTCAAGGGTGGGTCCCGTGACCCGAGGGAGGCTTGTGGTGGGGAGCCTGAGTGCGCACGCGCGGCCCACTTATAGGCCCGAAATGAGCCAGCCGCGGCTCGGAGAAAAGCCATCTCCTGGGGGCCTCCCCATGTTCCTCCACTCCTCAAGGAGGACCCCTTTACGGATGGAAGAAAAGGTGGATCTACGCAGTGGTGGGTTCGCGCCAGAGGGGTCTGCGGGTTTCCCTCCACGTACGCCAGGTGCCCGCACACCGGGCCCAGGTGTTTGGGCCCCGTGGAGGCAGAGGGCTGCTTATTGCTGGATGCAAGTGTCCTGCGGGGTCAAGGAACGGCATGGGCACTCCCCGGGCCACACAGGGCACCGGGCCCTTAGAGAGTTCCATGGGAAATCCCCCGCCCATGCCCCCGGTACCCAAGTCTGTCCTTAGCACACTGTCTGTGCGGGGCTGAAGGTACTGCTAGGGTGTGTGGCCTGTGGGAAATCGTGTGGTCCTCTGAGTGGCAGGGAGGGCTGCTGTTTCCCCGAACAGGTGGGCAGGGACCCTGTAAAACTGCTGTGACCCCTCAAGGGTGGGTCACGAGACCCCTCAAGGGTGGGTCACGTGACCCCAAAAGGGTAGGTCACGAGACCCCTCAAGGGTGGGTCACGTGACCCCAAAAGGGTAGGTCACGAGACCCCTCAAGGTTGGGTCACGTGACCCCTCAGGGGTGGGTCACGAGACCCCTCAAGGGTGGGTCACGAGACCCCTCAGGGGTGGGTCACGTGACCCCCCCAGGAGTGGGTCACGTGATCCCTCAGGGGTGGGTCACGTGACCCCTCAGGTTTGGTTCACGTGACCCCTCAGGGTTGGGACACGTGACCCCTGTGGGGTGGGTCACGAGACCCCTCAGGGGTGGTCACGTGACCCCTCAGGGGTGGGTGACGTGACCCCTCAACGGTGGTTCAGGAGACACGTCAAGGGTGGGTCCCGTGACCCGAGGGAGGCTTGTGGTGGGGAGCCTGAGTGCGCACGCGCGACCACTTATAGGCCCGAAATGAGCCAGCCGCGGCTCGGAGAAAAGCCATCTCCTGGGGGCCTCCCCATGTTCCTCCACTCCTCACGGAGGACCCCTTTACGGATGGAAGAAAAGGGGGATCTTCGCAGTGGTGGGTTCGGGCCACAGGGGTCTGCGGGTTTGCCTGCACGTACGCCAGGTGCTCGCACAATGGGCCCAGGTATTTGAGCCCCGTGGAGGCAGAGGGCTGCTTATTGCTGGATGATAGTGTCCTGCAGGGTTAAGGGAAGGTGTGGGCACTCCCAGGGCGACAGAGGGCACCTGGCCTTTAGAGAGTTCCCTGGAAAATTCCCCGCCCAGGCCCCTGGTCCACAAGTCTATCCTGCGTACAGTGTCTGTGCGAGGCTGGGAGTGCTTCTGGGCAGTGTTCCCCAGGGGAAAACGCGTGGTCCTCTAGGTGGCAGGGAGGGCTCCTGTGTCCACGGACAGGTGCCCAGGGACCCTGTGGAACTGCTGTGACCTCTAAAGGGTGGGTCAGGTGAGCCGAGGGAGGTGTGTGCTTGGGAGCCTGAGTGCGCATGCGCGGCCCACGTATAGGCCCGAAACGAGCCAGCCGCGGCTCGGAGAAAAGCCATCTCCTGGGGGCCTCCCCATGTTCCTCCACTCCTCAAGCGTGACCCCTTTACGGATGGAAGAAAAGGGGGATCTTCGCAGTGGTGGGTTCGCGCCAGAGGGGTCTGCGGGTTTCCCTCCACGTACGCCAGGTGCCCGCACACCGGGCCCAGGTGTTTGAGCCCCGTGGAGGCAGAGGGCTGCTTATTGCTGGATGCAAGTGTCCTGCGGGGTCAAGGAACGGCATGGGCACTCCCCAGGCCACACAGGGCACCGGGCCCTTAGAGAGTTCCATGGGAAATCCCCCGCCCATGCCCCCGGTACCCAAGTCTGTCCTTAGCACACTGTCTGTGCGGGGCTGAAGGTACTGCTAGGCAGTGTGGCCTGTGGGAAATCGTGCGGTCCTCTGAGTGGCAGGGAGGGCTGCTGTTTCCCCGAACAGGTGCGCAGGGACCCTGTAAAACTGCTGTGACCCCTCAAGGGTGGGTCACGTGACCCCTCAGGGGTGGGTCACGAGACCCCTCAAGGGTGGGTCACGAGACCCCTCGGGGGTGGGTCACGTGACCCCTCAACGGTGGTTCAGGAGACACCTCAAGGGTGGGTCCCGTGACCCGAGGGAGGCTTGTGGTGGGGAGCCTGAGTGCGCACGCGCGGCCCACTTATAGGCCCGAAATGAGCCAGCCGCGGCTCGGAGAAAAGCCATCTCCTGGGGGCCTCCCCATGTTCCTCCACTCCTCAAGGAGGACCCCTTTACGGATGGAAGAAAAGGGGGATCTTCGCAGTGGTGGGTTCGGGCCAGAGGGGTCTGCGGGTTTGCCTGCACGTACGCCAGGTGCTCGCACAATGGGCCCAGGTGTTTGAGCCCCGTGGAGGCAGAGGGCTGCTTATTGCTGGATGATAGTGTCCTGCAGGGTTAAGGGAAGGCGTGGGCACTCCCAGGGCGACAGAGGGCACCTGGCCTTTAGAGAGTTCCCTGGAAAATTCCCCGCCCAGGCCCCTGGTCCACAAGTCTATCCTGCGTACAGTGTCTGTGCGAGGCTGGGAGTGCTTCTGGGCAGTGTTCCCCAGGGGAAAACGCGTGGTCCTCTAGGTGGCAGGGAGGGCTCCTGTGTCCACGGACAGGTGCCCAGGGACCCTGTGGATCTGCTGTGACCTCTAAAGGGTGGGTCAGGTGAGCGGAGGGAGGTGTGTGCTTGGGAGCCTGAGTGCGCATGCGCGGCCCACGTATAGGCCCGAAACGAGCCAGCCGCGGCTCGGAGAAAAGCCATCTCCTGGGGGCCTCCCCATGTTCCTCCACTCCTCAAGGAGGACCCCTTTACGGATGGAAGAAAAGGGGGATCTTCGCAGTGGTGGGTTCGCGCCAGAGGGGTCTGCGGGTTTCCCTCCACGTACGCCAGGTGCCCACACACCGGGCCCAGGTGTTTGGGCCCCGTGGAGGCAGAGGGCTGCTTATTGCTGGATGCAAGTGTCCTGCGGGGTCAAGGAACGGCATGGGCACTCCCCGGGCCACACAGGGCACCGGGCCCTTAGAGAGTTCCATGGGAAATCCCCCGCCCATGCCCCCGGTACCCAAGTCTGTCCTTAGCACACTGTCTGTGTGGGGCTGAAGGTACTGCTAGGGTGTGTGGCCTGTGGGAAATCGTGCGGTCCTCTGAGTGGCAGGGAGGGCTGCTGTTTCCCCGAACAGGTGCGCAGGGACCCTGTAAAACTGCTGTGACCCCTCAAGGGTGGGTCACGAGACCCCTCAAGGGTGGGTCACGTGACCCCAAAAGGGTAGGTCACGAGACCCCTCAAGGGTGGGTCACGTGACCCCAAAAGGGTAGGTCACGAGACCCCTCAAGGGTGGGTCACGTGACACCTCAGGGGTGGGTCACGTGACCCCTGTGGGGTGGGTCACGAGACCCCTCAGGGGTGGGTCACGAGACCCCTCAGGGGTGGGTCACGAGACCCCTCAGGGGTGGGTCACGTGACCCCTCAGGGGTGGGTCACGTGACCCCTCAGGGGTGGGTCACGAGACCCCTCAGTGGTGGGTCACGTGACCCCTCAGGGGTGGGTCACGTGACCCCTCAGGGGTGGGTCACGTGACCCCTCAGGGGTGGGTCACGAGACCCCTCAGGGGTGGGTCACGTGACCCCTGTGGGGTGGGTCACAAGACCCCTCAGGGGTGGGTCACGTGACCCCTCAGGGGTGGGTGACGTGACCCCTCAACTGTGGTTCAGGAGACACGTCAAGGGTGGGTCCCGTGACCCGAGGGAGGCTTGTGGTGGGGAGCCTGAGTGCGCACGCGCGGCCCACTTATAGGCCCGAAATGAGCCAGCCGCGGCTCGGAGAAAAGCCATCTCCTGGGGGCCTCCCCATGTTCCTCCACTCCTCAAGGAGGACCCCTTTACGGATGGAAGAAAAGGGGGATCTTCGCAGTGGTGGGTTCGCGCCAGAGGGGTCTGCGGGTTTCCCTCCACGTACGCCAGGTGCCCGCACACCGGGCCCAGGTGTTTGAGCCCCGTGGAGGCAGAGGGCTGCTTATTGCTGGATGCAAGTGTCCTGCGGGGTCAAGGAACGGCATGGGCACTCCCCGGGCCACACAGGGCACCGGGCCCTTAGAGAGTTCCATGGGAAATCCCCCGCCCATGCCCCCGGTACCCAAGTCTGTCCTTAGCACACTGTCTGTGCGGGGCTGAAGGTACTGCTAGGCAGTGTGGCCTGTGGGAAATCGTGCGGTCCTCTGAGTGGCAGGGAGGGCTGCTGTTTCCCCGAACAGGTGCGCAGGGACCCTGTAAAACTGCTGTGACCCCTCAAGGGTGGGTCACGAGACCCCTCAAGGGTGGGTCACGTGACCCCAAAAGGGTAGGTCACGAGACCCCTCAAGGGTGGGTCATGTGACCCCAAAAGGGTAGGTCACGAGACCCCTCAAGGGTGGGTCACGTGACCCCTCAGGGGTGGGTCACGAGACCCCTCAGGGGTGGGTCACGAGACCCCTCAGGGGTGGGTCACGTGACCCCTCAGGGGTGGGTCACGAGACCCCTCAGTGGTGGGTCACGTGACCCCTCAGGGGTGGGTCACGTGACCCCTCAGGGGTGGGTCACGTGACCCCTCAGGAGTGGGTCACGAGACCCCTCAGGGGTGGGTCACGTGACCCCTGTGGGGTGGGTCACAAGACCCCTCAGGGGTGGGTCACGTGACCCCTCAGGGGTGGGTGACGTGACCCCTCAACGGTGGTTCAGGAGACACGTCAAGGGTGGGTCCCGTGACCCGAGGGAGGCTTGTGGTGGGGAGCCTGTGTGCGCACGCGCGGCCCACTTATAGGCCCGAAATGAGCCAGCCGCGGCTCGGAGAAAAGCCATCTCCTGGGGGCCTCCCCATGTTCCTCCACTCCTCAAGGAGGACCACTTTATGGATGGAAGAAAAGGGGGATCTTCGCAGTGGTGGGTTCGCGCCAGAGGGGTCTGCGGGTTTCCCTCCACGTACGCCAGGTGCCCGCACACCGGGCCCAGGTGTTTGAGCCCCGTGGATGCAGAGGGCTGCTTATTGCTGGATGCAAGTGTCCTGCGGGGTCAAGGAACGGCATGGGCACTCCCCGGGCCACACAGGGCACCGGGCCCTTAGAGAGTTCCATGGGAAATCCCCCGCCCATGCCCCCAGTACCCAAGTCTGTCCTTAGCACACTGTCTGTGCGGGGCTGAAGGTAGTGCTAGGCAGTGTGGCCTGTGGGAAATCGTGCGGTCCTCTGAGTGGCAGGGAGGGCTGCTGTTTCCCCGAACAGGTGCGCAGGGACCCTGTAAAACTGCTGTGACCCCTCAAGGGTGGGTCACGAGACCCCTCAAGGGTGGGTCACGTGACCCCAAAAGGGTAGGTCACGAGACCCCTCAAGGGTGGGTCACGTGACCCCTCAGGGGTGGGTCACGTGACCCCTGTGGGGTGGGTCACGAGACCCCTCAGGGGTGGGTCACGTGACCCCCCCGGAGTGGGTCACGTGATCACTCAGGGGTGGGTCACGTGACCCCTCAGGGTTGGTTCACGTGACCCCTCAGGGTTGGGACACGTGACCCCTGTGGGGTGGGTCACGAGACCCCTCAGGGGTGGTCACGTGACCCCTCAGGGGTGGGTGACGTGACCCCTCAACGGTGGTTCAGGAGACACGTCACGGGTGGGTCCTGTGACCCGAGGGAGGCTTGTGGTGGGGAGCCTGAGTGCGCACGCGCGGCCCACTTATAGGCCCGAAATGAGTCAGCCGCGGCTCGGAGAAAAGCCATCTCCTGGGGGCCTCCCCATGTTCCTCCACTCCTCACGGAGGACCCCTTTACGGATGGAAGAAAAGGGGGATCTTCGCAGTGGTGGGTTCGCGCCAGAGGGGTCTGCGGGTTTGCCTGCACGTACGCCAGGTGCTCGCACAATGGGCCCAGGTGTTTGAGCCCCGTGGAGGCAGAGGGCTGCTTATTGCTGGATGATAGTGTCCCGCAGGGTTAAGGGAAGGCGTGGGCACTCCCAGGGCGACCGAGGGCACCTGGCCTTTAGAGAGTTCCCTGGAAAATTCCCCGCCCAGGCCCCTGGTCCACAAGTCTATCCTGCGGACAGTGTCTGTGCGAGGCTGGGAGTGCTTCTGGGCAGTGTTCCCCAGGTGAAATCGCGTCCTCCTCTAGGTGGCAGGGAGGGCTCCTGTGTCCACGGACAGGTGCCCAGGGACCCTGTGGAACTGCTGTGACCTCTAAAGGGTGGGTCAGGTGAGCCGAGGGAGGTGTGTGCTTGGGAGCCTGAGTGCGCATGCGCGGCCCACGTGTAGGCCCGAAACGAGCCAGCCGCGGCTCGGAGAAAAGCCATCTCCTGGGGGCCTCCCCATGTTCCTCCACTCCTCAAGCGTGACCCCTTTACGGATGGAAGAAAAGGGGGATCTTCGCAGTGGTGGGTTCGCGCCAGAGGGGTCTGCGGGTTTCCCTCCACGTACGCCAGGTGCCCGCACACCGGGCCCAGGTGTTTGAGCCCCGTGGAGGCAGAGGGCTGCTTATTGCTGGATGCAAGTGTCCTGCGGGGTCAAGGAACGGCATGGGCACTCCCCGGGCCACACAGGGCACCGGGCCCTTAGAGAGTTCCATGGGAAATCCCCCGCCCATGCCCCCGGTACCCAAGTCTGTCCTTAGCACACTGTCTGTGCGGGGCTGAAGGTACTGCTAGGCAGTGTGGCCTGTGGGAAATCGTGCGGTCCTCTGAGTGGCAGGGAGGGCTGCTGTTTCCCCGAACAGGTGCGCAGGGACCCTGTAAAACTGCTGTGACCCCTCAAGGGTGGGTCACGAGACCCCTCAAGGGTGGACCACGTGACCCCAAAAGGGTAGGTCACGAGACCCCTCAAGGGTGGGTCATGTGACCCCAAAAGGGTAGGTCACGAGACCCCTCAAGGGTGGGTCACGTGACCCCTCAGGGGTGGGTCACGAGACCCCTCAGGGGTGGGTCACGAGACCCCTCAGGGGTGGGTCACGTGACCCCTCAGGGGTGGGTCACGAGACCCCTCAGTGGTGGGTCACGTGACCCCTCAGGGGTGGGTCACGTGACCCCTCAGGGGTGGGTCACGTGACCCCTCAGGAGTGGGTCACGAGACCCCTCAGGGGTGGGTCACGTGACCCCTGTGGGGTGGGTCACAAGACCCCTCAGGGGTGGGTCACGTGACCCCTCAGGGGTGGGTGACGTGACCCCTCAACGGTGGTTCAGGAGACACGTCAAGGGTGGGTCCCGTGACCCGAGGGAGGCTTGTGGTGGGGAGCCTGTGTGCGCACGCGCGGCCCACTTATAGGCCCGAAATGAGCCAGCCGCGGCTCGGAGAAAAGCCATCTCCTGGGGGCCTCCCCATGTTCCTCCACTCCTCAAGGAGGACCCCTTTATGGATGGAAGAAAAGGGGGATCTTCGCAGTGGTGGGTTCGCGCCAGAGGGGTCTGCGGGTTTCCCTCCACGTACGCCAGGTGCCCGCACACCGGGCCCAGGTGTTTGAGCCCCGTGGAGGCAGAGGGCTGCTTATTGCTGGATGCAAGTGTCCTGCGGGGTCAAGGAACGGCATGGGCACTCCCCGGGCCACACAGGGCACCGGGCCCTTAGAGAGTTCCATGGGAAATCCCCCGCCCATGCCCCCAGTACCCAAGTCTGTCCTTAGCACACTGTCTGTGCGGGGCTGAAGGTAGTGCTAGGCAGTGTGGCCTGTGGGAAATCGTGCGGTCCTCTGAGTGGCAGGGAGGGCTGCTGTTTCCCCGAACAGGTGCGCAGGGACCCTGTAAAACTGCTGTGACCCCTCAAGGGTGGGTCACGAGACCCCTCAAGGGTGGGTCACGTGACCCCAAAAGGGTAGGTCACGAGACCCCTCAAGGGTGGGTCACGTGACCCCTCAGGGGTGGGTCACGTGACCCCTGTGGGGTGGGTCACGAGACCCCTCAGGGGTGGGTCTCGTGACCCCCCCGGAGTGGGTCACGTGATCCCTCAGGGGTGGGTCACGTGACCCCTCAGGGTTGGTTCACGTGACCCCTCAGGGTTGGGACACGTGACCCCTGTGGGGTGGGTCACGAGACCCCTCAGGGGTGGTCACGTGACCCCTCAGGGGTGGGTGACGTGACCCCTCAACGGTGGTTCAGGAGACACGTCACGGGTGGGTCCTGTGACCCGAGGGAGGCTTGTGGTGGGGAGCCTGAGTGCGCACGCGCGGCCCACTTATAGGCCCGAAATGAGCCAGCCGCGGCTCGGAGAAAAGCCATCTCCTGGGGGCCTCCCCATGTTCCTCCACTCCTCACGGAGGACCCCTTTACGGATGGAAGAAAAGGGGGATCTTCGCAGTGGTGGGTTCGGGCCAGAGGGGTCTGCGGGTTTGCCTGCACGTACGCCAGGTGCTCGCACAATGGGCCCAGGTGTTTGAGCCCCGTGGAGGCAGAGGGCTGCTTATTGCTGGATGATAGTGTCCTGCAGGGTTAAGGGAAGGCGTGGGCACTCCCAGGGCGACAGAGGGCACCTGGCCTTTAGAGAGTTCCCTGGAAAATTCCCCGCCCAGGCCCCTGGTCCACAAGTCTATCCTGCGTACAGTGTCTGTGCGAGGCTGGGAGTGCTTCTGGGCAGTGTTCCCCAGGGGAAATCGCGTCCTCCTCTAGGTGGCAGGGAGGGCTCCTGTGTCCACGGACAGGTGCCCAGGGACCCTGTGGAACTGCTGTGACCTCTAAAGGGTGGGTCAGGTGAGCCGAGGGAGGTGTGTGCTTGGGAGCCTGAGTGCGCATGCGCGGCCCACGTGTAGGCCCGAAACGAGCCAGCCGCGGCTCGGAGAAAAGCCATCTCCTGGGGGCCTCCCCATGTTCCTCCACTCCTCAAGCGTGACCCCTTTACGGATGGAAGAAAAGGGGGATCTTCGCAGTGGTGGGTTCACGCCAGAGGGGTCTGCGGGTTTCCCTCCACGTACGCCAGGTGCCCGCACACCGGGCCCAGGTGTTTGAGCCCCGTGGAGGCAGAGGGCTGCTTATTGCTGGATGCAAGTGTCCTGCGGGGTCAAGGAACGGCATGGGCACTCCCCGGGCCACACAGGGCACCGGGCCCTTAGAGAGTTCCATGGGAAATCCCCCGCCCATGCCCCCGGTACCCAAGTCTGTCCTTAGCACACTGTCTGTGCGGGGCTGAAGGTACTGCTAGGCAGTGTGGCCTGTGGGAAATCGTGCGGTCCTCTGAGTGGCAGGGAGGGCTGCTGTTTCCCCGAACAGGTGCGCAGGGACCCTGTAAAACTGCTGTGACCCCTCAAGGGTGGGTCACCAGACCCCTCAAGGGTGGGTCACGTGACCCCAAAAGGGTAGGTCACGAGACCCCTCAAGGGTGGGTCATGTGACCCCAAAAGGGTAGGTCACGAGACCCCTCAAGGGTGGGTCACGTGACCCCTCAGGGGTGGGTCACGAGACCCCTCAGGGGTGGGTCACGTGACCCCTCAGGGGTGGGTCACGAGACCCCTCAGTGGTGGGTCACGTGACCCCTCAGGGGTGGGTCACGTGACCCCTCAGGGGTGGGTCACGTGACCCCTCAGGAGTGGGTCACGAGACCCCTCAGGGGTGGGTCACGTGACCCCTGTGGGGTGGGTCACAAGACCCCTCAGGGGTGGGTCACGTGACCCCTCAGGGGTGGGTGACGTGACCCCTCAACGGTGGTTCAGGAGACACGTCAAGGGTGGGTCCCGTGACCCGAGGGAGGCTTGTGGTGGGGAGCCTGTGTGCGCACGCGCGGCCCACTTATAGGCCCGAAATGAGCCAGCCGCGGCTCGGAGAAAAGCCATCTCCTGGGGGCCTCCCCATGTTCCTCCACTCCTCAAGGAGGACCCCTTTATGGATGGAAGAAAAGGGGGATCTTCGCAGTGGTGGGTTCGCGCCAGAGGGGTCTGCGGGTTTCCCTCCACGTACGCCAGGTACCCGCACACCGGGCCCAGGTGTTTGAGCCCCGTGGAGGCAGAGGGCTGCTTATTGCTGGATGCAAGTGTCCTGCGGGGTCAAGGAACGGCATGGGCACTCCCCGGGCCACACAGGGCACCGGGCCCTTAGAGAGTTCCATGGGAAATCCCCCGCCCATGCCCCCAGTACCCAAGTCTGTCCTTAGCACACTGTGCGGGGCTGAAGGTAGTGCTAGGCAGTGTGGCCTGTGGGA
This sequence comes from Desmodus rotundus, assembly GCF_022682495.2. Classification (NCBI taxonomy): domain Eukaryota; kingdom Metazoa; phylum Chordata; class Mammalia; order Chiroptera; family Phyllostomidae; genus Desmodus; species Desmodus rotundus. The sequence continues at coordinate 44,855 of NW_026527212.1, forward strand.
AATCGTGCGGTCCTCTGAGTGGCAGGGAGGGCTGCTGTTTCCCCGAACAGGTGCGCAGGGACCCTGTAAAACTGCTGTGACCCCTCAAGGGTGGGTCACGAGACCCCTCAAGGGTGGGTCACGTGACCCCAAAAGGGTAGGTCACGAGACCCCTCAAGGGTGGGTCACGTGACCCCTCAGGGGTGGGTCACGTGACCCCTGTGGGGTGGGTCACGAGACCCCTCAGGGGTGGGTCTCGTGACCCCCCCGGAGTGGGTCACGTGATCCCTCAGGGGTGGGTCACGTGACCCCTCAGGGTTGGTTCACGTGACCCCTCAGGGTTGGGACACGTGACCCCTGTGGGGTGGGTCACGAGACCCCTCAGGGGTGGTCACGTGACCCCTCAGGGGTGGGTGACGTGACCCCTCAACGGTGGTTCAGGAGACACGTCACGGGTGGGTCCTGTGACCCGAGGGAGGCTTGTGGTGGGGAGCCTGAGTGCGCACGCGCGGCCCACTTATAGGCCCGAAATGAGCCAGCCGCGGCTCGGAGAAAAGCCATCTCCTGGGGGCCTCCCCATGTTCCTCCACTCCTCACGGAGGACCCCTTTACGGATGGAAGAAAAGGGGGATCTTCGCAGTGGTGGGTTCGCGCCAGAGGGGTCTGCGGGTTTGCCTGCACGTACGCCAGGTGCTCGCACAATGGGCCCAGGTGTTTGAGCCCCGTGGAGGCAGAGGGCTGCTTATTGCTGGATGATAGTGTCCTGCAGGGTTAAGGGAAGGCGTGGGCACTCCCAGGGCGACAGAGGGCACCTGGCCTTTACAGAGTTCCCTGGAAAATTCCCCGCCCAGGCCCCTGGTCCACAAGTCTATCCTGCGTACAGTGTCTGTGCGAGGCTGGGAGTGCTTCTGGGCAGTGTTCCCCAGGGGAAATCGCGTGCTCCTCTAGGTGGCAGGGAGGGCTCCTGTGTCCACGGACAGGTGCCCAGGGACCCTGTGGAACTGCTGTGACCTCTAAAGGGTGGGTCAGGTGAGCCGAGGGAGGTGTGTGCTTGGGAGCCTGAGTGCGCATGCGCGGCCCACGTGTAGGCCCGAAACGAGCCAGCCGCGGCTCGGAGAAAAGCCATCTCCTGGGGGCCTCCCCATGTTCCTCCACTCCTCAAGCGTGACCCCTTTACGGATGGAAGAAAAGGGGGATCTTCGCAGTGGTGGGTTCGCGCCAGAGGGGTCTGCGGGTTTCCCTCCACGTACGCCAGGTGCCCGCACACCGGGCCCAGGTGTTAGAGCCCCGTGGAGGCCGAGGGCTGCTTATTGCTGGATGCAAGTGTCCTGCGGGGTCAAGGAACGGCATGGGCACTCCCCGGGCCACACAGGGCACCGGGTCCTTAGAGAGTTCCATGGGAAATCCCCCGCCCATGCCCCCGGTACCCAAGTCTGTCCTTAGCACACTGTCTGTGCGGGGCTGAAGGTACTGCTAGGCAGTGTGGCCTGTGGGAAATCGTGCGGTCCTCTGAGTGGCAGGGAGGGCTGCTGTTTCCCCGAACAGGTGCGCAGGGACCCTGTAAAACTGCTGTGACCCCTCAAGGGTGGGTCACGAGACCCCTCAAGGGTGGGTCACGTGACCCCAAAAGGGTAGGTCACGAGACCCCTCAAGGGTGGGTCACGTGACCCCAAAAGGGTAGGTCACGAGACCCCTCAAGGGTGTGTCACGTGACCCCTCAGGGGTGGGTCACGTGACCCCTGTGGGGTGGGTCACGAGACCCCTCAGGGGTGGGTCACGTGACCCCCCAGGAGTGGGTCACGTGATCCCTCAGGGGTGGGTCACGTGACCCCTCAGGGTTGGTTCACGTGACCCCTCAGGGTTGGGTCACGTGACCCCTGTGGGGTGGGTCACGAGACCCCTCAGGGGTGGGTCACGTGACCCCTCAGGGGTGGGTGACGTGATCCCTCAACGGTGGTTCAGGAGACACGTCAAGGGTGGGTCCCGTGACCCGAGGGAGGCTTGTGGTGGGGAGCCTGAGTGCGCACGCGCGGCCCACTTATAGGCCCGAAATGAGCCAGCCGCGGCTCGGAGAAAAGCCATCTCCTGGGGGCCTCCCCATGTTCCTCCACTCCTCACGGAGGACCCGTTTACGGATGGAAGAAAAGGGGGATCTTCGCAGTGGTGGGTTCGGGCCAGAGGGGTCTGCGGGTTTGCCTGCACGTACGCCAGGTGCTCGCACAATGGGCCCAGGTGTTTGAGCCCCGTGGAGGCAGAGGGCTGTTTATTGCTGGATGATAGTGTCCTGCAGGGTTAAGGGAAGATGTGGGCACTCCCAGGGCGACAGAGGGCACCTGGCCTTTAGAGAGTTCCCTGGAAAATTCCCCGCCCAGGCCCCTGGTCCACAAGACTATCCTGCCTACAGTGTCTGTGCGAGGCTGGGAGTGCTTCTGGGCAGTGTTCCCCAGGGGAAAACGCGTGGTCCTCTAGGTGGCAGGGAGGGCTCCTGTGTCCACGGACAGGTGCCCAGGGACCCTGTGGAACTGCTGTGACCTCTAAAGGGTGGGTCAGGTGAGCCGAGGGAGGTGTGTGCTTGGGAGCCTGAGTGCGCATGCGCGGCCCACGTGTAGGCCCGAAACGAGCCAGCCGCGGCTCGGAGAAAAGCCATCTCCTGGGGGCCTCCCCATGTTCCTCCACTCCTCAAGCGTGACCCCTTTACGGATGGAAGAAAAGGGGGATCTTCGCAGTGGTGGGTTCGCGCCAGAGGGGTCTGCGGGTTTCCCTCCACGTACGCCAGGTGCCCGCACACCGGGCCCAGGTGTTTGAGCCCCGTGGAGGCCGAGGGCTGCTTATTGCTGGATGCAAGTGTCCTGCGGGGTCAAGGAACGGCATGGGCACTCCCCGGGCCACACAGGGCACCGGGCCCTTAGAGAGTTCCATGGGAAATCCCCCGCCCATGCCCCCGGTACCCAAGTCTGTCCTTAGCACACTGTCTGTGCGGGGCTGAAGGTACTGCTAGGCAGTGTGGCCTGTGGGAAATCGTGCGGTCCTCTGAGTGGCAGGGAGGGCTGCTGTTTCCCCGAACAGGTGCGCAGGGACCCTGTAAAACTGCTGTGACCCCTCAAGGGTGGGTCACGAGACCCCTCAAGGGTGGGTCACGTGACCCCAAAAGGGTAGGTCACGAGACCCCTCAAGGGTGGGTCCCGTGACCCCAAAAGGGTAGGTCACGAGACCCCTCAAGGGTGTGTCACGTGACCCCTCAGGGGTGGGTCACGTGACCCCTGTGGGGTGGGTCACGAGACCCCTCAGGGGTGGGTCACGTGACCCCCCAGGAGTGGGTCACGTGATCCCTCAGGGGTGGGTCACGTGACCCCTCAGGGTTGGTTCACGTGACCCCTCAGGGTTGGGTCACGTGACCCCTGTGGGGTGGGTCACGAGACCCCTCAGGGGTGGGTCACGTGACCCCTCAGGGGTGGGTGACGTGATCCCTCAACGGTGGTTCAGGAGACACGTCAAGGGTGGGTCCCGTGACCCGAGGGAGGCTTGTGGTGGGGAGCCTGAGTGCGCACGCGCGGCCCACTTATAGGCCCGAAATGAGCCAGCCGCGGCTCGGAGAAAAGCCATCTCCTGGGGGCCTCCCCATGTTCCTCCACTCCTCACGGAGGACCCGTTTACGGATGGAAGAAAAGGGGGATCTTCGCAGTGGTGGGTTCGGGCCAGAGGGGTCTGCGGGTTTGCCTGCACGTACGCCAGGTGCTCGCACAATGGGCCCAGGTGTTTGAGCCCCGTGGAGGCAGAGGGCTGCTTATTGCTGGATGATAGTGTCCTGCAGGGTTAAGGGAAGATGTGGGCACTCCCAGGGCGACAGAGGGCACCTGGCCTTTAGAGAGTTCCCTGGAAAATTCCCCGCCCAGGCCCCTGGTCCACAAGACTATCCTGCCTACAGTGTCTGTGCGAGGCTGGGAGTGCTTCTGGGCAGTGTTCCCCAGGGGAAAACGCGTGGTCCTCTAGGTGGCAGGGAGGGCTCCTGTGTCCACGGACAGGTGCCCAGGGACCCTGTGGAACTGCTGTGACCTCTAAAGGGTGGGTCAGGTGAGCCGAGGGAGGTGTGTGCTTGGGAGCCTGAGTGCGCATGCGTGGCCCACGTGTAGGCCCGAAACGAGCCAGCCGCGGCTCGGAGAAAAGCCATCTCCTGGGGGCCTCCCCATGTTCCTCCACTCCTCAAGCGTGACCCCTTTACGGATGGAAGAAAAGGGGGATCTTCGCAGTGGTGGGTTCGCGCCAGAGGGGTCTGCGGGTTTGCCTCCACGTACGCCAGGTGCCCGCACACCGGGCCCAGGTGTTTTTGCCCCGTGGAGGCAGAGGGCTGCTTATTGCTGGATGCAAGTGTCCTGCGGGGTCAAGGAACGGCATGGGCACTCCCCGGGCCACACAGGGCACCGGGCCCTTAGAGAGTTCCATGGGAAATCCCCCGCCCATGCCCCCGGTACCCAAGTCTGTCCTTAGCACACTGTCTGTGCGGGGCTGAAGGTACTGCTAGGCAGTGTGGCCTGTGGGAAATCGTGCGGTCCTCAGAGTGGCAGGGAGGGCTGCTGTTTCCCCGAACAGGTGCGCAGGGACCCTGTAAAACTGCTGTGACCCCTCAAGGGTGGGTCACGAGACCCCTCAAGGGTGGGTCACGTGACCCCAAAAGGGTAGGTCACGAGACCCCTCAAGGGTGGGTCACGTGACCCCAAAAGGGTAGGTCACGAGACCCCTCAAGGGTGGGTCACGTGACACCTCAGGGGTGGGTCACGTGACCCCTGTGGGGTGGGTCACGAGACCCCTCAGGGGTGGGTCACGAGACCCCTCAGGGGTGGGTCACGAGACCCCTCAGGGGTGGGTCACGTGACCCCTCAGGGGTGGGTCACGTGACCCCTCAGGGGTGGGTCACGAGACCCCTCAGTGGTGGGTCACGTGACCCCTCAGGGGTGGGTCACGTGACCCCTCAGGGGTGGGTCACGTGACCCCTCAGGGGTGGGTCACGAGACCCCTCAGGGGTGGGTCACGTGACCCCTGTGGGGTGGGTCACAAGACCCCTCAGGGGTGGGTCACGTGACCCCTCAGGGGTGGGTGACGTGACCCCTCAACGGTGGTTCAGGAGACACGTCAAGGGTGGGTCCCGTGACCCGAGGGAGGCTTGTGGTGGGGAGCCTGAGTGCGCACGCGCGGCCCACTTATAGGCCCGAAATGAGCCAGCCGCGGCTCGGAGAAAAGCCATCTCCTGGGGGCCTCCCCATGTTCCTCCACTCCTCAAGGAGGACCCCTTTACGGATGGAAGAAAAGGGGGATCTTCGCAGTGGTGGGTTCGCGCCAGAGGGGTCTGCGGGTTTCCCTCCACGTACGCCAGGTGCCTGCACACCGGGCCCAGGTGTTTGAGCCCCGTGGAGGCAGAGGGCTGCTTATTGCTGGATGCAAGTGTCCTGCGGGGTCAAGGAACGGCATGGGCACTCCCCGGGCCACACAGGGCACCGGGCCCTTAGAGAGTTCCATGGGAAATCCCCCGCCCATGCCCCCGGTACCCAAGTCTATCCTTAGCACACTGTCTGTGCGGGGCTGAAGGTACTGCTAGGCAGTGTGGCCTGTGGGAAATCGTGCGGTCCTCTGAGTGGCAGGGAGGGCTGCTGTTTCCCCGAACAGGTGCGCAGGGACCCTGTAAAACTGCTGTGACCCCTCAAGGGTGGGTCACGAGACCCCTCAAGGGTGGGTCACGTGACCCCAAAAGGGTAGGTCACGAGACCCCTCAAGGGTGGGTCACGTGACCCCAAAAGGGTAGGTCACGAGACCCCTCAAGGGTGGGTCACGTGACCCCTCAGGGGTGGGTCACGTGACCCCCCAGGAGTGGGTCACGTGATCCCTCAGGGGTGGGTCACGTGACCCCTCAGGGTTGGTTCACGTGACCCCTCAGGGTTGGGTCACGTGACCCCTGTGGGGTGGGTCACGAGACCCCTCAGGGGTGGGTCACGTGACCCCTCAGGGGTGGGTGACGTGATCCCTCAACGGTGGTTCAGGAGACACGTCAAGGGTGGGTCCCGTGACCCGAGGGAGGCTTGTGGTGGGGAGCCTGAGTGCGCACGCGCGGCCCACTTATAGGCCCGAAATGAGCCAGCCGCGGCTCGGAGAAAAGCCATCTCCTGGGGGCCTCCCCATGTTCCTCCACTCCTCACGGAGGACCCGTTTACGGATGGAAGAAAAGGGGGATCTTCGCAGTGGTGGGTTCGGGCCAGAGGGGTCTGCGGGTTTGCCTGCACGTACGCCAGGTGCTCGCACAATGGGCCCAGGTGTTTGAGCCCCGTGGAGGCAGAGGGCTGCTTATTGCTGGATGATAGTGTCCTGCAGGGTTAAGGGAAGATGTGGGCACTCCCAGGGCGACAGAGGGCACCTGGCCTTTAGAGAGTTCCCTGGAAAATTCCCCGCCCAGGCCCCTGGTCCACAAGACTATCCTGCCTACAGTGTCTGTGCGAGGCTGGGAGTGCTTCTGGGCAGTGTTCCCCAGGGGAAAACGCGTGGTCCTCTAGGTGGCAGGGAGGGCTCCTGTGTCCACGGACAGGTGCCCAGGGACCCTGTGGAACTGCTGTGACCTCTAAAGGGTGGGTCAGGTGAGCCGAGGGAGGTGTGTGCTTGGGAGCCTGAGTGCGCATGCGTGGCCCACGTGTAGGCCCGAAACGAGCCAGCCGCGGCTCGGAGAAAAGCCATCTCCTGGGGGCCTCCCCATGTTCCTCCACTCCTCAAGCGTGACCCCTTTACGGATGGAAGAAAAGGGGGATCTTCGCAGTGGTGGGTTCGCGCCAGAGGGGTCTGCGGGTTTGCCTCCACGTACGCCAGGTGCCCGCACACCGGGCCCAGGTGTTTTTGCCCCGTGGAGGCAGAGGGCTGCTTATTGCTGGATGCAAGTGTCCTGCGGGGTCAAGGAACGGCATGGGCACTCCCCGGGCCACACAGGGCACCGGGCCCTTAGAGAGTTCCATGGGAAATCCCCCGCCCATGCCCCCGGTACCCAAGTCTGTCCTTAGCACACTGTCTGTGCGGGGCTGAAGGTACTGCTAGGCAGTGTGGCCTGTGGGAAATCGTGCGGTCCTCAGAGTGGCAGGGAGGGCTGCTGTTTCCCCGAACAGGTGCGCAGGGACCCTGTAAAACTGCTGTGACCCCTCAAGGGTGGGTCACGAGACCCCTCAAGGGTGGGTCACGTGACCCCAAAAGGGTAGGTCACGAGACCCCTCAAGGGTGGGTCACGTGACCCCAAAAGGGTAGGTCACGAGACCCCTCAAGGGTGGGTCACGTGACACCTCAGGGGTGGGTCACGTGACCCCTGTGGGGTGGGTCACGAGACCCCTCAGGGGTGGGTCACGAGACCCCTCAGGGGTGGGTCACGAGACCCCTCAGGGGTGGGTCACGTGACCCCTCAGGGGTGGGTCACGTGACCCCTCAGGGGTGGGTCACGAGACCCCTCAGTGGTGGGTCACGTGACCCCTCAAGGGTGGGTCACGAGACCCCTCAGGGGTGGGTCACGTGACCCCTGTGGGGTGGGTCACGAGACCCCTCAGGGGTGGGTCAAGTGACCCCTCAGGGGTGGGTGACGTGACCCCTCAACGGTGGTTCAGGAGACACGTCAAGGGTGGGTCCCGTGACCCGAGGGAGGCTTGTGGTGGGGAGCCTGAGTGCGCACGCGCGGCCCACTTATAGGCCCGAAATGAGCCAGCCGCGGCTCGGAGAAAAGCCATCTCCTGGGGGCCTCCCCATGTTCCTCCACTCCTCAAGGAGGACCCCTTTACGGATGGAAGAAAAGGGGGATCTTCGCAGTGGTGGGTTCGCGCCAGAGGGGTCTGCGGGTTTCCCTCCACGTACGCCAGGTGCCTGCACACCGGGCCCAGGTGTTTGAGCCCCGTGGAGGCAGAGGGCTGCTTATTGCTGGATGCAAGTGTCCTGCGGGGTCAAGGAACGGCATGGGCACTCCCCGGGCCACACAGGGCACCGGGCCCTTAGAGAGTTCCATGGGAAATCCCCCGCCCATGCCCCCGGTACCCAAGTCTGTCCTTAGCACACTGTCTGTGCGGGGCTGAAGGTACTGCTAGGCAGTGTGGCCTGTGGGAAATCGTGCGGTCCTCTGAGTGGCAGGGAGGGCTGCTGTTTCCCCGAACAGGTGCGCAGGGACCCTGTAAAACTGCTGTGACCCCTCAAGGGTGGGTCACGAGACCCCTCAAGGGTGGGTCACGTGACCCCAAAAGGGTAGGTCACGAGACCCCTCAAGGGTGGGTCACGTGACCCCTCAGGGGTGGGTCACGTGACCCCTGTGGGGTGGGTCATGAGACCCCTCAGGGGTGGGTCACGTGACCCCCCAGGAGTGGGTCACGTGACCCCCCAGGAGTGGGTCACGTGATCCCTCAGGGGTGGGTCACGTGACCCCTCAGGGGTGGGTGACGTGACCCCTCAGGGGTGGGTGACGTGACCCCTCAACGGTGGTTCAGGAGACACGTCAAGGGTGGGTCCCGTGACCCGAGGGAGGCTTGTGGTGGGGAGCCTGAGTGCGCACGCGCGGCCCACTTATATGCCCGAAATGAGCCAGCCGCGGCTCGGAGAAAAGCCATCTCCTGGGGGCCTCCCCATGTTCCTCCACTCCTCACGGAGGACCCCTTTACGGATGGAAGAAAAGGGGGATCTTCGCAGTGGTGGGTTCGGGCCAGAGGGGTCTGCGGGTTTGCCTGCACGTACGCCAGGTGCTCGCACAATGGGCCCAGGTGTTTGAGCCCCGTGGAGGCAGAGGGCTGCTTATTGCTGGATGATAGTGTCCTGCAGGGTTAAGGGAAGGCGTGGGCACTCCCAGGGCGACAGAGGGCACCTGGCCTTTAGAGAGTTCCCTGGAAAATTCCCCGCCCAGGCCCCTGGTCCACAAGTCTATCCTGCGTACAGTGTCTGTGCGAGGCTGGGAGTGCTTCTGGGCAGTGTTCCCCAGGGGAAATCGCGTGCTCCTCTAGGTGGCAGGGAGGGCTCCTGTGTCCACGGACAGGTGCCCAGGGACCCTGTGGAACTGCTGTGACCTCTAAAGGGTGGGTCAGGTGAGCCGAGGGAGGTGTGTGCTTGGGAGCCTGAGTGCGCATGCGCGGCCCACGTGTAGGCCCGAAACGAGCCAGCCGCGGCTCGAAGAAAAGCCATCTCCTGGGGGCCTCCCCATGTTCCTCCACTCCTCAAGCGTGACCCCTTTACGGATGGAAGAAAAGGGGGATCTTCGCAGTGGTGGGTTCGCGCCAGAGGGGTCTGCGGGTTTCCCTCCACGTACGCCAGGTGCCCGCACACCGGGCCCAGGTGTTAGAGCCCCGTGGAGGCAGAGGGCTGCTTATTGCTGGATGCAAGTGTCCTGCGGGGTCAAGGAACGGCATGGGCACTCCCCGGGCCACACAGGGCACCGGGCCCTTAGAGAGTTCCATGGGAAATCCCCCGCCCATGCCCCCGGTACCCAAGTCTGTCCTTAGCACACTGTCTGTGCGGGGCTGAAGGTACTGCTAGGCAGTGTGGCCTGTGGGAAATCGTGCGGTCCTCTGAGTGGCAGGGAGGGCTGCTGTTTCCCCGAACAGGTGCGCAGGGACCCTGTAAAACTGCTGTGACCCCTCAAGGGTGGGTCACGAGACCCCTCAAGGGTGGGTCACGTGACCCCAAAAGGGTAGGTCACGAGACCCCTCAAGGGTGGGTCACGTGACCCCTCAGGGGTGGGTCACGAGACCCCTCAAGGGTGGGTCACGTGACCCCTCAGGGGTGGGTCACTTGACCCCTGTGTGGTGGGTCACGAGACCCCTCAGGGGTGGGTCACGTGACCCCTCAGGGGTGGGTCACGAGACCCCTCAGGGGTGGGTCACGTGACCCCTCAGGGGTGGGTCACGTGACCCCTCAGGGGTGGGTCACGAGACCCCTCAGTGGTGGGTCACGAGACCCCTCAGTGGTGGGTCACGTGACCCCGCAGGGGTGGGTCACGTGACCCCTGTGCGGTGGGTCACGAGACCCCTCAGGGGTGGGTCACGTGACCCCTCAGGGGTGGGTCACGAGACCCCTCAGGGGTGGGTCACGTGACCCCTCAGGGGTGGGTCACGTGACCCCTCAGGGGTGGGTCACGAGACCCCTCAGTGGTGGGTCACGTGACCCCTCAGTGGTGGGTCACGTGACCCCTCAGGGATGGGTGACGTGACCCCTCAATGGTGGTTCAGGAGACACGTCAAGGGTGGGTCCCGTGACCCGAGGGAGGCTTGTGGTGGGGAGCCTGAGTGCGCACGCGCGGCCCACTTATAGGCCCGAAATGAGCCAGCCGCGGCTCGGAGAAAAGCCATCTCCTGGGGGCCTCCCCATGTTCCTCCACTCCTCACGGAGGACCCGTTTACGGATGGAAGAAAAGGGGGATCTTCGCAGTGGTGGGTTCGGGCCAGAGGGGTCTGCGGGTTTGCCTGCACGTACGCCAGGTGCTCGCACAATGGGCCCAGGTGTTTGAGCCCCGTGGAGGCAGAGGGCTGCTTATTGCTGGATGATAGTGTCCTGCAGGGTTAAGGGAAGGCGTGGGCACTCCCAGGGCGACAGAGGGCACCTGGCCTTTAGAGAGTTCCCTGGAAAATTCCCCGCCCAGGCCCCTGGTCCACAAGTCTATCCTGCCTACAGTGTCTGTGCGAGGCTGGGAGTGCTTCTGGGCAGTGTTCCCCAGGGGAAAACGCGTGGTCCTCTAGGTGGCAGGGAGGGCTCCTGTGTCCACGGACAGGTGCCCAGGGACCCTGTGGAACTGCTGTGACCTCTAAAGGGTGGGTCAGGTGAGCCGAGGGAGGTGTGTGCTTGGGAGCCTGAGTGCGCATGCGCGGCCCACGTATAGGCCCGAAACGAGCCAGCCGCGGCTCGGAGAAAAGCCATCTCCTGGGGGCCTCCCCATGTTCCTCCACTCCTCAAGCGTGACCCCTTTACGGATGGAAGAAAAGGGGGATCTTCGCAGTGGTGGGTTCGCGCCAGAGGGGTCTGCGGGTTTGCCTCCACGTACGCCAGGTGCCCGCACACCGGGCCCAGGTGTTTGAGCCCCGTGGAGGCAGAGGGCTGCTTATTGCTGGATGCAAGTGTCCTGCGGGGTCAAGGAACGGCATGGGCACTCCCCGGGCCACACAGGGCACCGGGCCCTTAGAGAGTTCCATGGGAAATCCCCCGCCCATGCCCCCGGTACCCAAGTCTGTCCTTAGCACACTGTCTGTGCGGGGCTGAAGGTACTGCTAGGCAGTGTGGCCTGTGGGAAATCGTGCGGTCCTCTGAGTGGCAGGGAGGGCTGCTGTTTCCCCGAACAGGTGCGCAGGGACCCGGTAAAACTGCTGTGACCCCTCAAGGGTGGGTCACGAGACCCCTCAAGGGTGGGTCACGTGACCCCAAAAGGGTAGGTCACGAGACCCCTCAAGGGTGGGTCACGTGACCCCTCAGGGGTGGGTCACGTGACCCCTGTGGGGTGGGTCACGAGACCCCTCAGGGGTGGGTCACGTGACCCCTCAGGGGTGGGTGACGTGACCCCTCATCGGTGGTTCAGGAGACACGTCAAGGGTGGGTCCCGTGACCCGAGGGAGGCTTGTGGTGGGGAGCCTGAGTGCGCACGCGCGGCCCACTTATAGGCCCGAAATGAGCCAGCCGCGGCTCGGAGAAAAGCCATCTCCTGGGGGCCTCCCCATGTTCCTCCACTCCTCACGGAGGACCCCTTTACGGATGGAAGAAAAGGGGGATCTTCGCAGTGGTGGGTTCGGGCCAGAGGGGTCTGCGGGTTTGCCTGCACGTACGCCAGGTGCTCGCACAATGGGCCCAGGTGTTTGAGCCCCGTGGAGGCAGAGGGCTGCTTATTGCTGGATGATAGTGTCCTGCAGGGTTAAGGGAAGGCGTGGGCACTCCCAGGGCGACAGAGGGCACCTGGCCTTTACAGAGTTCCCTGGAAAATTCCCCGCCCAGGCCCCTGGTCCACAAGTCTATCCTGCGTACAGTGTCTGTGCGAGGCTGGGAGTGCTTCTGGGCAGTGTTCCCCAGGGGAAATCGCGTGCTCCTCTAGGTGGCAGGGAGGGCTCCTGTGTCCACGGACAGGTGCCCAGGGACCCTGTGGAACTGCTGTGACCTCTAAAGGGTGGGTCAGGTGAGCCGAGGGAGGTGTGTGCTTGGGAGCCTGAGTGCGCATGCGCGGCCCACGTGTAGGCCCGAAACGAGCCAGCCGCGGCTCGGAGAAAAGCCATCTCCTGGGGGCCTCCCCATGTTCCTCCACTCCTCAAGCGTGACCCCTTTACGGATGGAAGAAAAGGGGGATCTTCGCAGTGGTGGGTTCGCGCCAGAGGGGTCTGCGGGTTTCCCTCCACGTACGCCAGGTGCCCGCACACCGGGCCCAGGTGTTAGAGCCCCGTGGAGGCCGAGGGCTGCTTATTGCTGGATGCAAGTGTCCTGCGGGGTCAAGGAACGGCATGGGCACTCCCCGGGCCACACAGGGCACCGGGTCCTTAGAGAGTTCCATGGGAAATCCCCCGCCCATGCCCCCGGTACCCAAGTCTGTCCTTAGCACACTGTCTGTGCGGGGCTGAAGGTACTGCTAGGCAGTGTGGCCTGTGGGAAATCGTGCGGTCCTCTGAGTGGCAGGGAGGGCTGCTGTTTCCCCGAACAGGTGCGCAGGGACCCTGTAAAACTGCTGTGACCCCTCAAGGGTGGGTCACGAGACCCCTCAAGGGTGGGTAACGTGACCCCAAAAGGGTAGGTCACGAGACCCCTCAAGGGTGGGTCACGTGACCCCAAAAGGGTAGGTCACGAGACCCCTCAAGGGTGTGTCACGTGACCCCTCAGGGGTGGGTCACGTGACCCCTGTGGGGTGGGTCACGAGACCCCTCAGGGGTGGGTCACGTGACCCCCCAGGAGTGGGTCACGTGATCCCTCAGGGGTGGGTCACGTGACCCCTCAGGGTTGGTTCACGTGACCCCTCAGGGTTGGGTCACGTGACCCCTGTGGGGTGGGTCACGAGACCCCTCAGGGGTGGGTCACGTGACCCCTCAGGGGTGGGTGACGTGATCCCTCAACGGTGGTTCAGGAGACACGTCAAGGGTGGGTCCCGTGACCCGAGGGAGGCTTGTGGTGGGGAGCCTGAGTGCGCACGCGCGGCCCACTTATAGGCCCGAAATGAGCCAGCCGCGGCTCGGAGAAAAGCCATCTCCTGGGGGCCTCCCCATGTTCCTCCACTCCTCACGGAGGACCCGTTTACGGATGGAAGAAAAGGGGGATCTTCGCAGTGGTGGGTTCGGGCCAGAGGGGTCTGCGGGTTTGCCTGCACGTACGCCAGGTGCTCGCACAATGGGCCCAGGTGTTTGAGCCCCGTGGAGGCAGAGGGCTGCTTATTGCTGGATGATAGTGTCCTGCAGGGTTAAGGGAAGATGTGGGCACTCCCAGGGCGACAGAGGGCACCTGGCCTTTAGAGAGTTCCCTGGAAAATTCCCCGCCCAGGCCCCTGGTCCACAAGACTATCCTGCCTACAGTGTCTGTGCGAGGCTGGGAGTGCTTCTGGGCAGTGTTCCCCAGGGGAAAACGCGTGGTCCTCTAGGTGGCAGGGAGGGCTCCTGTGTCCACGGACAGGTGCCCAGGGACCCTGTGGAACTGCTGTGACCTCTAAAGGGTGGGTCAGGTGAGCCGAGGGAGGTGTGTGCTTGGGAGCCTGAGTGCGCATGCGTGGCCCACGTGTAGGCCCGAAACGAGCCAGCCGCGGCTCGGAGAAAAGCCATCTCCTGGGGGCCTCCCCATGTTCCTCCACTCCTCAAGCGTGACCCCTTTACGGATGGAAGAAAAGGGGGATCTTCGCAGTGGTGGGTTCGCGCCAGAGGGGTCTGCGGGTTTGCCTCCACGTACGCCAGGTGCCCGCACACCGGGCCCAGGTGTTTGAGCCCCGTGGAGGCAGAGGGCTGCTTATTGCTGGATGCAAGTGTCCTGCGGGGTCAAGGAACGGCATGGGCACTCCCCGGGCCACACAGGGCACCGGGCCCTTAGAGAGTTCCATGGGAAATCCCCCGCCCATGCCCCCGGTACCCAAGTCTGTCCTTAGCACACTGTCTGTGCGGGGCTGAAGGTACTGCTAGGCAGTGTGGCCTGTGGGAAATCGTGCGGTCCTCAGAGTGGCAGGGAGGGCTGCTGTTTCCCCGAACAGGTGCGCAGGGACCCTGTAAAACTGCTGTGACCCCTCAAGGGTGGGTCACGAGACCCCTCAAGGGTGGGTCACGTGACCCCAAAAGGGTAGGTCACGAGACCCCTCAAGGGTGGGTCACGTGACCCCAAAAGGGTAGGTCACGAGACCCCTCAAGGGTGGGTCACGTGACACCTCAGGGGTGGGTCACGTGACCCCTGTGGGGTGGGTCACGAGACCCCTCAGGGGTGGGTCACGAGACCCCTCAGGGGTGGGTCACGAGACACCTCAGGGGTGGGTCACGTGACCCCTCAGGGGTGGGTCACGAGACCCCTCAGGGTGGGTCACTGTGACCCCTCAGGGGTAGCGTCACGTGACCCCTCAGGGGTGGGTCACGTGACCCCTCAGGGGGGTGCCACGAGACCCCTCAGGGGTCGGGTCACGTGACCCCCTGGGTGTGGGTCACAAGACCCCTCAGGGGTGGGTCACGTGACCCCTCAGGGGTGGGTGACGTGACCCCTCAACGGTGGTTCAGGAGACACGTCAAGGGTGGGTCCCGTGACCCGAGGGAGGCTTGTGGTGGGGAGCCTGAGTGCGCACGCGCGGCCCACTTATAGGCCCGAAATGAGCCAGCCGCGGCTCGGAGAAAAGCCATCTCCTGGGGGCCTCCCCATGTTCCTCCACTCCTCAAGGAGGACCCCTTTACGGATGGAAGAAAAGGGGGATCTTCGCAGTGGTGGGTTCGCGCCAGAGGGGTCTGCGGGTTTCCCTCCACGTACGCCAGGTGCCTGCACACCGGGCCCAGGTGTTTGAGCCCCGTGGAGGCAGAGGGCTGCTTATTGCTGGATGCAAGTGTCCTGCGGGGTCAAGGAACGGCATGGGCACTCCCCGGGCCACACAGGGCACCGGGCCCTTGAGAGTTCCATGGGAAATCCCCCGCCCATGCCCCCGGTACCCAAGTCTATCCTTAGCACACTGTCTGTGCGGGGCTGAAGGTACTGCTACGCAGTGTGGCCTGTGGGAAATCGTGCGGTCCTCTGAGTGGCAGGGAGGGCTGCTGTTTCCCCGAACAGGTGCGCAGGGACCCTGTAAAACTGCTGTGACCCCTCAAGGGTGGGTCACGAGACCCCTCAAGGGTGGGTCACGTGACCCCCAAAAGGGTAGGTCACGAGACCCCTCAAGGGTGGGTCACGTGACCCCAAAAGGGTAGGTCACGAGACCCCTCAAGGGTGGGTCACGTGACCCCTCAGGGGTGGGTCACGTGACCCCCCAGGAGTGGGTCACGTGATCCCTCAGGGGTGGGTCACGTGACCCCTCAGGGTTGGTTCACGTGACCCCTCAGGGTTGGGTCACGTGACCCCTGTGGGGTGGGTCACGAGACCCCTCAGGGGTGGGTCACGTGACCCCTCAGGGGTGGGTGACGTGATCCCTCAACGGTGGTTCAGGAGACACGTCAAGGGTGGGTCCCGTGACCCGAGGGAGGCTTGTGGTGGGGAGCCTGAGTGCGCACGCGCGACCCACTTATAGGCCCGAAATGAGCCAGCCGCGGCTCGGAGAAAAGCCATCTCCTGGGGGCCTCCCCATGTTCCTCCACTCCTCACGGAGGACCCGTTTACGGATGGAAGAAAAGGGGGATCTTCGCAGTGGTGGGTTCGGGCCAGAGGGGTCTGCGGGTTTGCCTGCACGTACGCCAGGTGCTCGCACAATGGGCCCAGGTGTTTGAGCCCCGTGGAGGCAGAGGGCTGCTTATTGCTGGATGATAGTGTCCTGCAGGGTTAAGGGAAGATGTGGCACTCCCAGGGCGACAGAGGGCACCTGGCCTTTAGAGAGTTCCCTGGGAAAATTCCCCGCCCAGGCCCCTGGTCCACAAGACTATCCTGCCTACAGTGTCTGTGCGAGGCTGGGAGTGCTTCTGGGCAGTGTTCCCCAGGGGAAAACGCGTGGTCCTCTAGGTGGCAGGGAGGGCTCCTGTGTCCACGGACAGGTGCCCAGGGACCCTGTGGAACTGCTGTGACCTCTAAAGGGTGGGTCAGGTGAGCCGAGGGAGGTGTGTGCTTGGGAGCCTGAGTGCGCATGCGTGGCCCACGTGTAGGCCCGAAACGAGCCAGCCGCGGCTCGGAGAAAAGCCATCTCCTGGGGTCCTCCCCATGTTCCTCCACTCCTCAAGCGTGACCCCTTTACGGATGGAAGAAAAGGGGGATCTTCGCAGTGGTGGGTTCGCGCCAGAGGGGTCTGCGGGTTTGCCTCCACGTACGCCAGGTGCCCGCACACCGGGCCCAGGTGTTTTTGCCCCGTGGAGGCAGAGGGCTGGTTATTGCTGGATGCAAGTGTCCTGCGGGGTCAAGGAACGGCATGGGCACTCCCCGGGCCACACAGGGCCCGGGCCCTTAGAGAGTTCCATGGGAAATCCCCCGCCCATGCCCCCGGTACCCAAGTCTGTCCTTAGCACACTGTCTGTGCGGGGCTGAAGGTACTGCTAGGCAGTGTGGCCTGTGGGAAATCGTGCGGATCCTCAGAGTGGCAGGGAGGGCTGCTGTTTCCCCGAACAGGTGCGCAGGGACCCTGTAAAACTGCTGTGACCCCTCAAGGGTGGGTCACGAGACCCCTCAAGGGTGGGTCACGTGACCCCAAAGGGTAGGTCACGAGACCCCTCAAGGGTGGGTCACGTGACCCCAAAAGGGTAGGTCACGAGACCCCTCAAGGGTGGGTCACGTGACACCTCAGGGGTGGGTCACGTGACCCCTGTGGGGTGGGTCACGAGACCCCTCAGGGGTGGGTCACGAGACCCCTCAGGGGTGGGTCACGTGACCCCTCAGGGGTGGGTCACGTGACCCCTCAGGGGTGGGTCACGAGACCCCTCAGTGGTGGGTCACGTGGACCCCTCAGGGGTGGGTCACGAGACCCCCTCAGGGGTGGGTCACGTGACCCCTGTGGGGTGGGTCACAAGACCCCTCAGGGGTGGGTCAAGTGACCCCTCAGGGGTGGGTGACGTGACCCCTCAACGGTGGTTCAGGAGACACGTCAAGGGTGGGTCCCGTGACCCGAGGGAGGCTTGTGGTGGGGAGCCTGAGTGCGCACGCGCGGCCCACTTATAGGCCCGAAATGAGCCAGCCGCGGCTCGGAGAAAAGCCATCTCCTGGGGGCCTCCCCATGTTCCTCCACTCCTCAAGGAGGACCCCTTTACGGATGGAAGAAAAGGGGGATCTTCGCAGTGGTGGGTTCGCGCCAGAGGGGTCTGCGGGTTTCCCTCCACGTACGCCAGGTGCCTGCACACCGGGCCCAGGTGTTTGAGCCCCGTGGAGGCAGAGGGCTGCTTATTGCTGGATGCAAGTGTCCTGCGGGGTCAAGGAACGGCATGGGCACTCCCCGGGCCACACAGGGCACCGGGCCCTTAGAGAGTTCCATGGGAAATCCCCCGCCCATGCCCCCGGTACCCAAGTCTGTCCTTAGCACACTGTATGTGCGGGGCTGAAGGTACTGCTAGGCAGTGTGGCCTGTGGGAAATCGTGCGGTCCTCTGAGTGGCAGGGAGGGCTGCTGTTTCCCCGAACAGGTGCGCAGGGACCCTGTAAAACTGCTGTGACCCCTCAAGGGTGGGTCACGAGACCCCTCAAGGGTGGGTCACGTGACCCCAAAAGGGTAGGTCACGAGACCCCTCAAGGGTGGGTCACGTGACCCCTCAGGGGTGGGTCACGAGACCCCTCAAGGGTGGGTCACGTGACCCCTCAGGGGTGGGTCACGTGACCCCTGTGGGGTGGGTCATGAGACCCCTCAGGGGTGGGTCACGTGACCCCCCAGGAGTGGGTCACGTGACCCCCCAGGAGTGGGTCACGTGATCCCTCAGGGGTGGGTCACGTGACCCCTCAGGGGTGGGTCACGTGACCCCTCAGGGGTGGGTGACGTGACCCCTCAACGGTGGTTCAGGAGACACGTCAAGGGTGGGTCCCGTGACCCGAGGGAGGCTTGTGGTGGGGAGCCTGAGTGCGCACGCGCGGCCCACTTATATGCCCGAAATGAGCCAGCCGCGGCTCGGAGAAAAGCCATCTCCTGGGGGCCTCCCCATGTTCCTCCACTCCTCACGGAGGACCCCTTTACGAATGGAAGAAAAGGGTGATCTTCGCAGTGGTGGGTTCGGGCCAGAGGGGTCTGCGGGTTTGCCTGCACGTACGCCAGGTGCTCGCACAATGGGCCCAGGTGTTTGAGCCCCGTGGAGGCAGAGGGCTGCTTATTGCTGGATGATAGTGTCCTGCAGGGTTAAGGGAAGGCGTGGGCACTCCCAGGGCGACAGAGGGCACCTGGCCTTTAGAGAGTTCCCTGGAAAATTCCCCGCCCAGGCCCCTGGTCCACAAGTCTATCCTGCGTACAGTGTCTGTGCGAGGCTGGGAGTGCTTCTGGGCAGTGTTCCCCAGGGGAAATCGCGTGCTCCTCTAGGTGGCAGGGAGGGCTCCTGTGTCCACGGACAGGTGCCCAGGGACCCTGTGGAACTGCTGTGACCTCTAAAGGGTGGGTCAGGTGAGCCGAGGGAGGTGTGTGCTTGGGAGCCTGAGTGCGCATGCGCGGCCCACGTGTAGGCCCGAAACGAGCCAGCCGCGGCTCGGAGAAAAGCCATCTCCTGGGGGCCTCCCCATGTTCCTCCACTCCTCAAGCGTGACCCCTTTACGGATGGAAGAAAAGGGGGATCTTCGCAGTGGTGGGTTCGCGCCAGAGGGGTCTGCGGGTTTCCCTCCACGTACGCCAGGTGCCCGCACACCGGGCCCAGGTGTTAGAGCCCCGTGGAGGCAGAGGGCTGCTTATTGCTGGATGCAAGTGTCCTGCGGGGTCAAGGAACGGCATGGGCACTCCCCGGGCCACACAGGGCACCGGGCCCTTAGAGAGTTCCATGGGAAATCCCCCGCCCATGCCCCCGGTACCCAAGTCTGTCCTTAGCACACTGTCTGTGCGGGGCTGAAGGTACTGCTAGGCAGTGTGGCCTGTGGGAAATCGTGCGGTCCTCTGAGTGGCAGGGAGGGCTGCTGTTTCCCCGAACAGGTGCGCAGGGACCCTGTAAAACTGCTGTGACCCCTCAAGGGTGGGTCACGAGACCCCTCAAGGGTGGGTCACGTGACCCCAAAAGGGTAGGTCACGAGACCCCTCAAGGGTGGGTCACGTGACCCCTCAGGGGTGGGTCACGAGACCCCTCAAGGGTGGGTCACGTGACCCCTCAGGGGTGGGTCACGTGACCCCTGTGGGGTGGGTCACGAGACCCCTCAGGGGTGGGTCACGTGACCCCTCAGGGGTGGGTCACGAGACCCCTCAGGGGTGGGTCACGTGACCCCTCAGGGGTGGGTCACGTGACCCCTCAGGGGTGGGTCACGAGACCCCTCAGTGGTGGGTCACGAGACCCCTCAGTGGTGGGTCACGTGACCCCGCAGGGGTGGGTCACGTGACCCCTGTGCGGTGGGTCACGAGACCCCTCAGGGGTGGGTCACGTGACCCCTCAGGGGTGGGTCACGAGACCCCTCAGGGGTGGGTCACGTGACCCCTCAGGGGTGGGTCACGTGACCCCTCAGGGGTGGGTCACGAGACCCCTCAGTGGTGGGTCACGTGACCCCTCAGTGGTGGGTCACGTGACCCCTCAGGGATGGGTGACGTGACCCCTCAATGGTGGTTCAGGAGACACGTCAAGGGTGGGTCCCGTGACCCGAGGGAGGCTTGTGGTGGGGAGCCTGAGTGCGCACGCGCGGCCCACTTATAGGCCCGAAATGAGCCAGCCGCGGCTCGGAGAAAAGCCATCTCCTGGGGGCCTCCCCATGTTCCTCCACTCCTCACGGAGGACCCGTTTACGGATGGAAGAAAAGGGGGATCTTCGCAGTGGTGGGTTCGGGCCAGAGGGGTCTGCGGGTTTGCCTGCACGTACGCCAGGTGCTCGCACAATGGGCCCAGGTGTTTGAGCCCCGTGGAGGCAGAGGGCTGCTTATTGCTGGATGATAGTGTCCTGCAGGGTTAAGGGAAGGCGTGGGCACTCCCAGGGCGACAGAGGGCACCTGGCCTTTAGAGAGTTCCCTGGAAAATTCCCCGCCCAGGCCCCTGGTCCACAAGTCTATCCTGCCTACAGTGTCTGTGCGAGGCTGGGAGTGCTTCTGGGCAGTGTTCCCCAGGGGAAAACGCGTGGTCCTCTAGGTGGCAGGGAGGGCTCCTGTGTCCACGGACAGGTGCCCAGGGACCCTGTGGAACTGCTGTGACCTCTAAAGGGTGGGTCAGGTGAGCCGAGGGAGGTGTGTGCTTGGGAGCCTGAGTGCGCATGCGCGGCCCACGTATAGGCCCGAAACGAGCCAGCCGCGGCTCGGAGAAAAGCCATCTCCTGGGGGCCTCCCCATGTTCCTCCACTCCTCAAGCGTGACCCCTTTACGGATGGAAGAAAAGGGGGATCTTCGCAGTGGTGGGTTCGCGCCAGAGGGGTCTGCGGGTTTGCCTCCACGTACGCCAGGTGCCCGCACACCGGGCCCAGGTGTTTGAGCCCCGTGGAGGCAGAGGGCTGCTTATTGCTGGATGCAAGTGTCCTGCGGGGTCAAGGAACGGCATGGGCACTCCCCGGGCCACACAGGGCACCGGGCCCTTAGAGAGTTCCATGGGAAATCCCCCGCCCATGCCCCCGGTACCCAAGTCTGTCCTTAGCACACTGTCTGTGCGGGGCTGAAGGTACTGCTAGGCAGTGTGGCCTGTGGGAAATCGTGCGGTCCTCTGAGTGGCAGGGAGGGCTGCTGTTTCCCCGAACAGGTGCGCAGGGACCCGGTAAAACTGCTGTGACCCCTCAAGGGTGGGTCACGAGACCCCTCAAGGGTGGGTCACGTGACCCCAAAAGGGTAGGTCACGAGACCCCTCAAGGGTGGGTCACGTGACCCCTCAGGGGTGGGTCACGTGACCCCTCAGGGGTGGGTGACGTGACCCCTCATCGGTGGTTCAGGAGACACGTCAAGGGTGGGTCCCGTGACCCGAGGGAGGCTTGTGGTGGGGAGCCTGAGTGCGCACGCGCGGCCCACTTATAGGCCCGAAATGAGCCAGCCGCGGCTCGGAGAAAAGCCATCTCCTGGGGGCCTCCCCATGTTCCTCCACTCCTCACGGAGGACCCCTTTACGGATGGAAGAAAAGGGGGATCTTCGCAGTGGTGGGTTCGGGCCAGAGGGGTCTGCGGGTTTGCCTGCACGTACGCCAGGTGCTCGCACAATGGGCCCAGGTGTTTGAGCCCCGTGGAGGCAGAGGGCTGCTTATTGCTGGATGATAGTGTCCTGCAGGGTTAAGGGAAGGCGTGGGCACTCCCAGGGCGACAGAGGGCACCTGGCCTTTAGAGAGTTCCCTGGAAAATTCCCCGCCCAGGCCCCTGGTCCACAAGTCTATCCTGCGTACAGTGTCTGTGCGAGGCTGGGAGTGCTTCTGGGCAGTGTTCCCCAGGGGAAATCGCGTGCTCCTCTAGGTGGCAGGGAGGGCTCCTGTGTCCACGGACAGGTGCCCAGGGACCCTGTGGAACTGCTGTGACCTCTAAAGGGTGGGTCAGGTGAGCCGAGGGAGGTGTGTGCTTGGGAGCCTGAGTGCGCATGCGCGGCCCACGTGTAGGCCCGAAACGAGCCAGCCGCGGCTCGGAGAAAAGCCATCTCCTGGGGGCCTCCCCATGTTCCTCCACTCCTCAAGCGTGACCCCTTTACGGATGGAAGAAAAGGGGGATCTTCGCAGTGGTGGGTTCGCGCCAGAGGGGTCTGCGGGTTTCCCTCCACGTACGCCAGGTGCCCGCACACCGGGCCCAGGTGTTTGAGCCCCGTGGAGGCAGAGGGCTGCTTATTGCTGGATGCAAGTGTCCTGCGGGGTCAAGGAACGGCATGGGCACTCCCCGGGCCACACAGGGCACCGGGCCCTTAGAGAGTTCCATGGGAAATCCCCCGCCCATGCCCCCGGTACCCAAGTCTGTCCTTAGCACACTGTCTGTGCGGGGCTGAAGGTACTGCTAGGCAGTGTGGCCTGTGGGAAATCGTGCGGTCCTCTGAGTGGCAGGGAGGGCTGCTGTTTCCCCGAACAGGTGCGCAGGGACCCTGTAAAACTGCTGTGACCCCTCAAGGGTGGGTCACGAGACCCCTCAAGGGTGGGTCACGTGACCCCAAAAGGGTAGGTCACGAGACCCCTCAAGGGTGGGTCACGTGACCCCTCAGGGGTGGGTCACGAGACCCCTCAAGGGTGGGTCACGTGACCCCTCAGGGGTGGGTCACGTGACCCCTGTGGGGTGGGTCATGAGACCCCTCAGGGGTGGGTCACGTGACCCCCCAGGAGTGGGTCACGTGACCCCCCAGGAGTGGGTCACGTGATCCCTCAGGTGTGGGTCACGTGACCCCTCAGGGGTGGGTCACGTGACCCCTCAGGGGTGGGTGACGTGACCCCTCAACGGTGGTTCAGGAGACATGTCAAGGGTGGGTCCCGTGACCCGAGGGAGGCTTGTGGTGGGGAGCCTGAGTGCGCACGCGCGGCCCACTTATAGGCCCGAAATGAGCCAGCCGCGGCTCGGAGAAAAGCCATCTCCTGGGGGCCTCCCCATGTTCCTCCACTCCTCACGGAGGACCCCTTTACGGATGGAAGAAAAGGGGGATCTTCGCAGTGGTGGGTTCGGGCCAGAGGGGTCTGCGGGTTTGCCTGCACGTACGCCAGGTGCTCGCACAATGGGCCCAGGTGTTTGAGCCCCGTGGAGGCAGAGGGCTGCTTATTGCTGTATGATAGTGTCCTGCAGGGTTAAGGGAAGGCGTGGGCACTCCCAGGGCGACAGAGGGCACCTGGCCTTTAGAGAGTTCCCTGGAAAATTCTCCGCCCAGGCCCCTGGTCCACAAGTCTATCCTGCGTACAGTGTCTGTGCGAGGCTGGGAGTGCTTCTGGGCAGTGTTCCCCAGGGGAAATCGCGTCCTCCTCTAGGTGGCAGGGAGGGCTCCTGTGTCCACGGACAGGTGCCCAGGGACCCTGTGGAACTGCTGTGACCTCTAAAGGGTGGGTCAGGTGAGCCGAGGGAGGTGTGTGCTTGGGAGCCTGAGTGCGCACGCGCGGCCCACTTATAGGCCCGAAATGAGCCAGCCGCGGCTCGGAGAAAAGCCATCTCCTGGGGGCCTCCCCATGTTCCTCCACATCTCAAGCGTGACCCCTTTACGGATGGAAGAAAAGGGGGATCTTCGCAGTGGTGGGTTCGCGCCAGAGGGGTCTGCGGGTTTGCCTCCACGTACGCCAGGTGCCCGCACACCGGGCCCAGGTGTTTGAGCCCCGTGGAGGCAGAGGGCTGCTTATTGCTGGATGCAAGTGTCCTGCGGGGTCAAGGAACGGCATGGGCACTCCCCGGGCCACACAGGGCACCGGGCCCTTAGAGAGTTCCATGGGAAATCCCCCGCCCATGCCCCCGGTACCCAAGTCTGTCCTTAGCACACTGTCTGTGCGGGGCTGAAGGTACTGCTAGGCAGTGTGGCCTGTGGGAAATCGTGCGGTCCTCTGAGTGGCAGGGAGGGCTGCTGTTTCCCCGAACAGGTGCGCAGGGACCCTGTAAAACTGCTGTGACCCCTCAAGGGTGGGTCACGAGAACCCTCAAGGGTGGGTCACGTGACCCCAAAAGGGTAGGTCACGAGACCCCTCAAGGGTGGGTCATGTGACCCCAAAAGGGTAGGTCACGAGACCCCTCAAGGGTGGGTCACGTGACCCCTCAGGGGTGGGTCTCGAGACCCCTCAGGGGTGGGTCACGAGACCCCTCAGGGGTGGGTCACGTGACCCCTCAGGTGTGGGTCACGAGACCCTCAGTGGTGGGTCACGTGACCCCTCAGTGGTGGGTCACGTGACCCCTCAGGGGTGGGTCACGTGACCCCTCAGGAGTGGGTCACGAGACCCCTCAGGGGTGGGTCACGTGACCCCTGTGGGGTGGGTCACAAGACCCCTCAGGGGTGGGTCACGTGACCCCTCAGGGGTGGGTGACGTGACCCCTCAACGGTGGTTCAGGAGACACGTCAAGGGTGGGTCCCGTGACCCGAGGGAGGCTTGTGGTGGGGAGCCTGTGTGCGCACGCGCGGCCCACTTATAGGCCCGAAATGAGCCAGCCGCGGCTCGGAGAAAAGCCATCTCCTGGGGGCCTCCCCATGTTCCTCCACTCCTCAAGGAGGACCACTTTATGGATGGAAGAAAAGGGGGATCTTCGCAGTGGTGGGTTCGCGCCAGAGGGGTCTGCGGGTTTCCCTCCACGTTCGCCAGGTGCCCGCACACCGGGCCCAGGTGTTTGAGCCCCGTGGAGGCAGAGGGCTGCTTATTGCTGGATGCAAGTGTCCTGCGGGGTCAAGGAACGGCATGGGCACTCCCCGGGCCACACAGGGCACCGGGCCCTTAGAGAGTTCCATGGGAAATCCCCCGCCCATGCCCCCAGTACCCAAGTCTGTCCTTAGCACACTGTCTGTGCGGGGCTGAAGGTAGTGCTAGGCAGTGTGGCCTGTGGGAAATCGTGCGGTCCTCTGAGTGGCAGGGAGGGCTGCTGTTTCCCCGAACAGGTGCGCAGGGACCCTGTAAAACTGCTGTGACCCCTCAAGGGTGGGTCACGAGACCCCTCAAGGGTGGGTCACGTGACCCCAAAAGGGTAGGTCACGAGACCCCTCAAGGGTGGGTCACGTGACCCCTCAGGTGTGGGTCACGTGACCCCTGTGGGGTGGGTCACGAGACCCCTCAGGGGTGGGTCACGTGACCCCCCCGGAGTGGGTCACGTGATCCCTCAGGGGTGGGTCACGTGACCCCTCAGGTTTGGTTCACGTGACCCCTCAGGGTTGGGACACGTGACCCCTGTGGGGTGGGTCACGAGACCCCTCAGGGGTGGTCACGTGACCCCTCAGGGGTGGGTGACGTGACCCCTCAACGGTGGTTCAGGAGACACGTCACGGGTGGGTCCTGTGACCCGAGGGAGGCTTGTGGTGGGGAGCCTGAGTGCGCACGCGCGGCCCACTTATAGGCCCGAAATGAGCCAGCCGCGGCTCGGAGAAAAGCCATCTCCTGGGGGCCTCCCCATGTTCCTCCACTCCTCACGGAGGACCCCTTTACGGATGGAAGAAAAGGGGGATCTTCGCAGTGGTGGGTTCGGGCCAGAGGGGTCTGCGGGTTTGCCTGCACGTACGCCAGGTGCTCGCACAATGGGCCCAGGTGTTTGAGCCCCGTGGAGGCAGAGGGCTGCTTATTGCTGGATGATAGTGTCCTGCAGGGTTAAGGGAAGGCGTGGGCACTCCCAGGGCGACAGAGGGCACCTGGCCTTTAGAGAGTTCCCTGGAAAATTCCCCGCCCAGGCCCCTGGTCCACCAGTCTATCCTGCGTACAGTGTCTGTGCGAGGCTGGGAGTGCTTCTGGGCAGTGTTCCCCAGGGGAAATCGCGTCCTCCTCTAGGTGGCAGGGAGGGCTCCTGTGTCCACGGACAGGTGCCCAGGGACCCTGTGGAACTGCTGTGACCTCTAAAGGGTGGGTCAGGTGAGCCGAGGGAGGTGTGTGCTTGGGAGCCTGAGTGCGCATGCGCGGCCCACGTGTAGGCCCGAAACGAGCCAGCCGCGGCTCGGAGAAAAGCCATCTCCTGGGGGCCTCCCCATGTTCCTCCACTCCTCAAGCGTGACCCCTTTACGGATGGAAGAAAAGGGGGATCTTCGCAGTGGTGGGTTCGCGCCAGAGGGGTCTGCGGGTTTCCCTCCACGTACGCCAGGTGCCCGCACACCGGGCCCAGGTGTTTGAGCCCCGTGGAGGCAGAGGGCTGCTTATTGCTGGATGCAAGTGTCCTGCGGGGTCAAGGAACGGCATGGGCACTCCCCGGGCCACACAGGGCACCGGGCCCTTAGAGAGTTCCATGGGAAATCCCCCGCCCATGCCCCCGGTACCCAAGTCTGTCCTTAGCACACTGTCTGTGCGGGGCTGAAGGTACTGCTAGGCAGTGTGGCCTGTGGGAAATCGTGCGGTCCTCTGAGTGGCAGGGAGGGCTGCTGTTTCCCCGAACAGGTGCGCAGGGACCCTGTAAAACTGCTGTGACCCCTCAAGGGTGGGTCACGAGACCCCTCAAGGGTGGGTCACGTGACCCCAAAAGGGTAGGTCACGAGACCCCTCAAGGGTGGGTCATGTGACCCCAAAAGGGTAGGTCACGAGACCCCTCAAGGGTGGGTCACGTGACCCCTCAGGGGTGGGTCACGAGACCCCTCAGGGGTGGGTCACGAGACCCCTCAGGGGTGGGTCACGTGACCCCTCAGGGGTGGGTCACGAGACCCCTCAGTGGTGGGTCACGTGACCCCTCAGGGGTGGGTCACGTGACCCCTCAGGGGTGGGTCACGTGACCCCTCAGGAGTGGGTCACGAGACCCCTCAGGGGTGGGTCACGTGACCCCTGTGGGGTGGGTCACAAGACCCCTCAGGGGTGGGTCACGTGACCCCTCAGGGGTGGGTGACGTGACCCCTCAACGGTGGTTCAGGAGACACGTCAAGGGTGGGTCCCGTGACCCGAGGGAGGCTTGTGGTGGGGAGCCTGTGTGCGCACGCGCGGCCCACTTATAGGCCCGAAATGAGCCAGCCGCGGCTCGGAGAAAAGCCATCTCCTGGGGGCCTCCCCATGTTCCTCCACTCCTCAAGGAGGACCCCTTTATGGATGGAAGAAAAGGGGGATCTTCGCAGTGGTGGGTTCGCGCCAGAGGGGTCTGCGGGTTTCCCTCCACGTACGCCAGGTGCCCGCACACCGGGCCCAGGTGTTTGAGCCCCGTGGAGGCAGAGGGCTGCTTATTGCTGGATGCAAGTGTCCTGCGGGGTCAAGGAACGGCATGGGCACTCCCCGGGCCACACAGGGCACCGGGCCCTTAGAGAGTTCCATGGGAAATCCCCCGCCCATGCCCCCAGTACCCAAGTCTGTCCTTAGCACACTGTGCGGGGCTGAAGGTAGTGCTAGGCAGTGTGGCCTGTGGGAAATCGTGCGGTCCTCTGAGTGGCAGGGAGGGCTGCTGTTTCCCCGAACAGGTGCGCAGGGACCCTGTAAAACTGCTGTGACCCCTCAAGGGTGGGTCACGAGACCCCTCAAGGGTGGGTCACGTGACCCCAAAAGGGTAGGTCACGAGACCCCTCAAGGGTGGGTCACGTGACCCCTCAGGGGTGGGTCACGTGACCCCTCAGGGTTGGTTCACGTGACCCCTCAGGGTTGGGACACGTGACCCCTGTGGGGTGGGTCACGAGACCCCTCAGGGGTGGTCACGTGACCCCTCAGGGGTGGGTGACGTGACCCCTCAACGGTGGTTCAGGAGACACGTCACGGGTGGGTCCTGTGACCCGAGGGAGGCTTGTGGTGGGGAGCCTGAGTGCGCACGCGCGGCCCACTTATAGGCCCGAAATGAGCCAGCCGCGGCTCGGAGAAAAGCCATCTCCTGGGGGCCTCCCCATGTTCCTCCACTCCTCACGGAGGACCCCTTTACGGATGGAAGAAAAGGGGGATCTTCGCAGTGGTGGGTTCGCGCCAGAGGGGTCTGCGGGTTTGCCTGCACGTACGCCAGGTGCTCGCACAATGGGCCCAGGTGTTTGAGCCCCGTGGAGGCAGAGGGCTGCTTATTGCTGGATGATAGTGTCCTGCAGGGTTAAGGGAAGGCGTGGGCACTCCCAGGGCGACAGAGGGCACCTGGCCTTTACAGAGTTCCCTGGAAAATTCCCCGCCCAGGCCCCTGGTCCACAAGTCTATCCTGCGTACAGTGTCTGTGCGAGGCTGGGAGTGCTTCTGGGCAGTGTTCCCCAGGGGAAATCGCGTGCTCCTCTAGGTGGCAGGGAGGGCTCCTGTGTCCACGGACAGGTGCCCAGGGACCCTGTGGAACTGCTGTGACCTCTAAAGGGTGGGTCAGGTGAGCCGAGGGAGGTGTGTGCTTGGGAGCCTGAGTGCGCATGCGCGGCCCACGTGTAGGCCCGAAACGAGCCAGCCGCGGCTCGGAGAAAAGCCATCTCCTGGGGGCCTCCCCATGTTCCTCCACTCCTCAAGCGTGACCCCTTTACGGATGGAAGAAAAGGGGGATCTTCGCAGTGGTGGGTTCGCGCCAGAGGGGTCTGCGGGTTTCCCTCCACGTACGCCAGGTGCCCGCACACCGGGCCCAGGTGTTAGAGCCCCGTGGAGGCCGAGGGCTGCTTATTGCTGGATGCAAGTGTCCTGCGGGGTCAAGGAACGGCATGGGCACTCCCCGGGCCACACAGGGCACCGGGTCCTTAGAGAGTTCCATGGGAAATCCCCCGCCCATGCCCCCGGTACCCAAGTCTGTCCTTAGCACACTGTCTGTGCGGGGCTGAAGGTACTGCTAGGCAGTGTGGCCTGTGGGAAATCGTGCGGTCCTCTGAGTGGCAGGGAGGGCTGCTGTTTCCCCGAACAGGTGCGCAGGGACCCTGTAAAACTGCTGTGACCCCTCAAGGGTGGGTCACGAGACCCCTCAAGGGTGGGTCACGTGACCCCAAAAGGGTAGGTCACGAGACCCCTCAAGGGTGGGTCACGTGACCCCAAAAGGGTAGGTCACGAGACCCCTCAAGGGTGTGTCACGTGACCCCTCAGGGGTGGGTCACGTGACCCCTGTGGGGTGGGTCACGAGACCCCTCAGGGGTGGGTCACGTGACCCCCCAGGAGTGGGTCACGTGATCCCTCAGGGGTGGGTCACGTGACCCCTCAGGGTTGGTTCACGTGACCCCTCAGGGTTGGGTCACGTGACCCCTGTGGGGTGGGTCACGAGACCCCTCAGGGGTGGGTCACGTGACCCCTCAGGGGTGGGTGACGTGATCCCTCAACGGTGGTTCAGGAGACACGTCAAGGGTGGGTCCCGTGACCCGAGGGAGGCTTGTGGTGGGGAGCCTGAGTGCGCACGCGCGGCCCACTTATAGGCCCGAAATGAGCCAGCCGCGGCTCGGAGAAAAGCCATCTCCTGGGGGCCTCCCCATGTTCCTCCACTCCTCACGGAGGACCCGTTTACGGATGGAAGAAAAGGGGGATCTTCGCAGTGGTGGGTTCGGGCCAGAGGGGTCTGCGGGTTTGCCTGCACGTACGCCAGGTGCTCGCACAATGGGCCCAGGTGTTTGAGCCCCGTGGAGGCAGAGGGCTGCTTATTGCTGGATGATAGTGTCCTGCAGGGTTAAGGGAAGATGTGGGCACTCCCAGGGCGACAGAGGGCACCTGGCCTTTAGAGAGTTCCCTGGAAAATTCCCCGCCCAGGCCCCTGGTCCACAAGACTATCCTGCCTACAGTGTCTGTGCGAGGCTGGGAGTGCTTCTGGGCAGTGTTCCCCAGGGGAAAACGCGTGGTCCTCTAGGTGGCAGGGAGGGCTCCTGTGTCCACGGACAGGTGCCCAGGGACCCTGTGGAACTGCTGTGACCTCTAAAGGGTGGGTCAGGTGAGCCGAGGGAGGTGTGTGCTTGGGAGCCTGAGTGCGCATGCGTGGCCCACGTGTAGGCCCGAAACGAGCCAGCCGCGGCTCGGAGAAAAGCCATCTCCTGGGGGCCTCCCCATGTTCCTCCACTCCTCAAGCGTGACCCCTTTACGGATGGAAGAAAAGGGGGATCTTCGCAGTGGTGGGTTCGCGCCAGAGGGGTCTGCGGGTTTGCCTCCACGTACGCCAGGTGCCCGCACACCGGGCCCAGGTGTTTGAGCCCCGTGGAGGCAGAGGGCTGCTTATTGCTGGATGCAAGTGTCCTGCGGGGTCAAGGAACGGCATGGGCACTCCCCGGGCCACACAGGGCACCGGGCCCTTAGAGAGTTCCATGGGAAATCCCCCGCCCATGCCCCCGGTACCCAAGTCTGTCCTTAGCACACTGTCTGTGCGGGGCTGAAGGTACTGCTAGGCAGTGTGGCCTGTGGGAAATCGTGCGGTCCTCAGAGTGGCAGGGAGGGCTGCTGTTTCCCCGAACAGGTGCGCAGGGACCCTGTAAAACTGCTGTGACCCCTCAAGGGTGGGTCACGAGACCCCTCAAGGGTGGGTCACGTGACCCCAAAAGGGTAGGTCACGAGACCCCTCAAGGGTGGGTCACGTGACCCCAAAAGGGTAGGTCACGAGACCCCTCAAGGGTGGGTCACGTGACACCTCAGGGGTGGGTCACGTGACCCCTGTGGGGTGGGTCACGAGACCCCTCAGGGGTGGGTCACGAGACCCCTCAGGGGTGGGTCACGAGACCCCTCAGGGGTGGGTCACGTGACCCCTCAGGGGTGGGTCACGTGACCCCTCAGGGGTGGGTCACGAGACCCCTCAGTGGTGGGTCACGTGACCCCTCAGGGGTGGGTCACGTGACCCCTCAGGGGTGGGTCACGTGACCCCTCAGGGGTGGGTCACGAGACCCCTCAGGGGTGGGTCACGTGACCCCTGTGGGGTGGGTCACAAGACCCCTCAGGGGTGGGTCACGTGACCCCTCAGGGGTGGGTGACGTGACCCCTCAACGGTGGTTCAGGAGACACGTCAAGGGTGGGTCCCGTGACCCGAGGGAGGCTTGTGGTGGGGAGCCTGAGTGCGCACGTGCGGCCCACTTATAGGCCCGAAATGAGCCAGCCGCGGCTCGGAGAAAAGCCATCTCCTGGGGGCCTCCCCATGTTCCTCCACTCCTCAAGGAGGACCCCTTTACGGATGGAAGAAAAGGGGGATCTTCGCAGTGGTGGGTTCGCGCCAGAGGGGTCTGCGGGTTTCCCTCCACGTACGCCAGGTGCCTGCACACCGGGCCCAGGTGTTTGAGCCCCGTGGAGGCAGAGGGCTGCTTATTGCTGGATGCAAGTGTCCTGCGGGGTCAAGGAACGGCATGGGCACTCCCCGGGCCACACAGGGCACCGGGCCCTTAGAGAGTTCCATGGGAAATCCCCCGCCCATGCCCCCGGTACCCAAGTCTGTCCTTAGCACACTGTCTGTGCGGGGCTGAAGGTACTGCTAGGCAGTGTGGCCTGTGGGAAATCGTGCGGTCCTCTGAGTGGCAGGGAGGGCTGCTGTTTCCCCGAACAGGTGCGCAGGGACCCTGTAAAACTGCTGTGACCCCTCAAGGGTGGGTCACGAGACCCCTCAAGGGTGGGTCACGTGACCCCAAAAGGGTAGGTCACGAGACCCCTCAAGGGTGGGTCACGTGACCCCAAAAGGGTAGGTCACGAGACCCCTCAAGGGTGGGTCACGTGACCCCTCAGGGGTGGGTCACGTGACCCCCCAGGAGTGGGTCACGTGATCCCTCAGGGGTGGGTCACGTGACCCCTCAGGGTTGGTTCACGTGACCCCTCAGGGTTGGGTCACGTGACCCCTGTGGGGTGGGTCACGAGACCCCTCAGGGGTGGGTCACGTGACCCCTCAGGGGTGGGTGACGTGATCCCTCAACGGTGGTTCAGGAGACACGTCAAGGGTGGGTCCCGTGACCCGAGGGAGGCTTGTGGTGGGGAGCCTGAGTGCGCACGCGCGGCCCACTTATAGGCCCGAAATGAGCCAGCCGCGGCTCGGAGAAAAGCCATCTCCTGGGGGCCTCCCCATGTTCCTCCACTCCTCACGGAGGACCCGTTTACGGATGGAAGAAAAGGGGGATCTTCGCAGTGGTGGGTTCGGGCCAGAGGGGTCTGCGGGTTTGCCTGCACGTACGCCAGGTGCTCGCACAATGGGCCCAGGTGTTTGAGCCCCGTGGAGGCAGAGGGCTGCTTATTGCTGGATGATAGTGTCCTGCAGGGTTAAGGGAAGATGTGGGCACTCCCAGGGCGACAGAGGGCACCTGGCCTTTAGAGAGTTCCCTGGAAAATTCCCCGCCCAGGCCCCTGGTCCACAAGACTATCCTGCCTACAGTGTCTGTGTGAGGCTGGGAGTGCTTCTGGGCAGTGTTCCCCAGGGGAAAACGCGTGGTCCTCTAGGTGGCAGGGAGGGCTCCTGTGTCCACGGACAGGTGCCCAGGGACCCTGTGGAACTGCTGTGACCTCTAAAGGGTGGGTCAGGTGAGCCGAGGGAGGTGTGTGCTTGGGAGCCTGAGTGCGCATGCGCGGCCCACGTGTAGGCCCGAAACGAGCCAGCCGCGGCTCGGAGAAAAGCCATCTCCTGGGGGCCTCCCCATGTTCCTCCACTCCTCAAGCGTGACCCCTTTACGGATGGAAGAAAAGGGGGATCTTCGCAGTGGTGGGTTCGCGCCAGAGGGGTCTGCGGGTTTCCCTCCACGTACGCCAGGTGCCCGCACACCGGGCCCAGGTGTTTGAGCCCCGTGGAGGCCGAGGGCTGCTTATTGCTGGATGCAAGTGTCCTGCGGGGTCAAGGAACGGCATGGGCACTCCCCGGGCCACACAGGGCACCGGGCCCTTAGAGAGTTCCATGGGAAATCCCCCGCCCATGCCCCCGGTACCCAAGTCTGTCCTTAGCACACTGTCTGTGCGGGGCTGAAGGTACTGCTAGGCAGTGTGGCCTGTGGGAAATCGTGCGGTCCTCTGAGTGGCAGGGAGGGCTGCTGTTTCCCCGAACAGGTGCGCAGGGACCCTGTAAAACTGCTGTGACCCCTCAAGGGTGGGTCACGAGACCCCTCAAGGGTGGGTCACGTGACCCCAAAAGGGTAGGTCACGAGACCCCTCAAGGGTGGGTCACGTGACCCCAAAAGGGTAGGTCACGAGACCCCTCAAGGGTGTGTCACGTGACCCCTCAGGGGTGGGTCTCGTGACCCCTGTGGGGTGGGTCACGAGACCCCTCAGGGGTGGGTCACGTGACCCCCCAGGAGTGGGTCACGTGATCCCTCAGGGGTGGGTCACGTGACCCCTCAGGGTTGGTTCACGTGACCCCTCAGGGTTGGGTCACGTGACCCCTGTGGGGTGGGTCACGAGACCCCTCAGGGGTGGGTCACGTGACCCCTCAGGGGTGGGTGACGTGATCCCTCAACGGTGGTTCAGGAGACACGTCAAGGGTGGGTCCCGTGACCCGAGGGAGGCTTGTGGTGGGGAGCCTGAGTGCGCACGCGCGGCCCACTTATAGGCCCGAAATGAGCCAGCCGCGGCTCGGAGAAAAGCCATCTCCTGGGGGCCTCCCCATGTTCCTCCACTCCTCACGGAGGACCCGTTTACGGATGGAAGAAAAGGGGGATCTTCGCAGTGGTGGGTTCGGGCCAGAGGGGTCTGCGGGTTTGCCTGCACGTACGCCAGGTGCTCGCACAATGGGCCCAGGTGTTTGAGCCCCGTGGAGGCAGAGGGCTGCTTATTGCTGGATGATAGTGTCCTGCAGGGTTAAGGGAAGATGTGGGCACTCCCAGGGCGACAGAGGGCACCTGGCCTTTAGAGAGTTCCCTGGAAAATTCCCCGCCCAGGCCCCTGGTCCACAAGTCTATCCTGCCTACAGTGTCTGTGCGAGGCTGGGAGTGCTTCTGGGCAGTGTTCCCCAGGGGAAAACGCGTGGTCCTCTAGGTGGCAGGGAGGGCTCCTGTGTCCACGGACAGGTGCCCAGGGACCCTGTGGAACTGCTGTGACCTCTAAAGGGTGGGTCAGGTGAGCCGAGGGAGGTGTGTGCTTGGGAGCCTGAGTGCGCATGCGTGGCCCACGTGTAGGCCCGAAACGAGCCAGCCGCGGCTCGGAGAAAAGCCATCTCCTGGGGGCCTCCCCATGTTCCTCCACTCCTCAAGCGTGACCCCTTTACGGATGGAAGAAAAGGGGGATCTTCGCAGTGGTGGGTTCGCGCCAGAGGGGTCTGCGGGTTTGCCTCCACGTACGCCAGGTGCCCGCACACCGGGCCCAGGTGTTTGAGCCCCGTGGAGGCAGAGGGCTGCTTATTGCTGGATGCAAGTGTCCTGCGGGGTCAAGGAACGGCATGGGCACTCCCCGGGCCACACAGGGCACCGGGCCCTTAGAGAGTTCCATGGGAAATCCCCCGCCCATGCCCCCGGTACCCAAGTCTGTCCTTAGCACACTGTCTGTGCGGGGCTGAAGGTACTGCTAGGCAGTGTGGCCTGTGGGAAATCGTGCGGTCCTCAGAGTGGCAGGGAGGGCTGCTGTTTCCCCGAACAGGTGCGCAGGGACCCTGTAAAACTGCTGTGACCCCTCAAGGGTGGGTCACGAGACCCCTCAAGGGTGGGTCACGTGACCCCAAAAGGGTAGGTCACGAGACCCCTCAAGGGTGGGTCACGTGACCCCAAAAGGGTAGGTCACGAGACCCCTCAAGGGTGGGTCACGTGACACCTCAGGGGTGGGTCACGTGACCCCTGTGGGGTGGGTCACGAGACCCCTCAGGGGTGGGTCACGAGACCCCTCAGGGGTGGGTCACGAGACCCCTCAGGGGTGGGTCACGTGACCCCTCAGGGGTGGGTCACGTGACCCCTCAGGGGTGGGTCACGAGACCCCTCAGTGGTGGGTCACGTGACCCCTCAGGGGTGGGTCACGTGACCCCTCAGGGGTGGGTCACGTGACCCCTCAGGGGTGGGTCACGAGACCCCTCAGGGGTGGGTCACGTGACCCCTGTGGGGTGGGTCACGTGACCCCTCAGGGGTGGGTCACGTGACCCCTCAGGGGTGGGTGACGTGACCCCTCAACGGTGGTTCAGGAGACACGTCAAGGGTGGGTCCCGTGACCCGAGGGAGGCTTGTGGTGGGGAGCCTGAGTGCGCACGCGCGGCCCACTTATAGGCCCGAAATGAGCCAGCCGCGGCTCGGAGAAAAGCCATCTCCTGGGGGCCTCCCCATGTTCCTCCACTCCTCAAGGAGGACCCCTTTACGGATGGAAGAAAAGGGGGATCTTCGCAGTGGTGGGTTCGCGCCAGAGGGGTCTGCGGGTTTCCCTCCACGTACGCCAGGTGCCTGCACACCGGGCCCAGGTGTTTGAGCCCCGTGGAGGCAGAGGGCTGCTTATTGCTGGATGCAAGTGTCCTGCGGGGTCAAGGAACGGCATGGGCACTCCCCGGGCCACACAGGGCACCGGGCCCTTAGAGAGTTCCATGGGAAATCCCCCGCCCATGCCCCCGGTACCCAAGTCTGTCCTTAGCACACTGTCTGTGCGGGGCTGAAGGTACTGCTAGGCAGTGTGGCCTGTGGGAAATCGTGCGGTCCTCTGAGTGGCAGGGAGGGCTGCTGTTTCCCCGAACAGGTGCGCAGGGACCCTGTAAAACTGCTGTGACCCCTCAAGGGTGGGTCACGAGACCCCTCAAGGGTGGGTCACGTGACCCCAAAAGGGTAGGTCACGAGACCCCTCAAGGGTGGGTCACGTGACCCCAAAAGGGTAGGTCACGAGACCCCTCAAGGGTGGGTCACGTGACCCCTCAGGGGTGGGTCACGTGACCCCTGTGGGGTGGGTCACGAGACCCCTCAGGGGTGGGTCACGTGACCCCCAGGAGTGGGTCACGTGATCCCTCAGGGGTGGGTCACGTGACCCCTCAGGGTTGGTTCACGTGACCCCTCAGGGTTGGGACACGTGACCCCTGTGGGGTGGGTCACGAGACCCCTCAGGGGTGGTCACGTGACCCCTCAGGGGTGGGTGACGTGACCCCTCAACGGTGGTTCAGGAGACATGTCACGGGTGGGTCCCGTGACCCGAGGGAGGCTTGTGGTGGGGAGCCTGAGTGCGCACGCGCGGCCCACTTATAGGCCCGAAATGAGCCAGCCGCGGCTCGGAGAAAAGCCATCTCCTGGGGGCCTCCCCATGTTCCTCCACTCCTCACGGAGGACCCCTTTACGGATGGAAGAAAAGGGGGATCTTCGCAGTGGTGGGTTCGGGCCAGAGGGGTCTGCGGGTTTGCCTGCACGTACGCCAGGTGCTCGCACAATGGGCCCAGGTGTTTGAGCCCCGTGGAGGCAGAGGGCTGCTTATTGCTGGATGATAGTGTCCTGCAGGGTTAAGGGAAGGCGTGGGCACTCCCAGGGCGACAGAGGGCACCTGGCCTTTAGAGAGTTCCCTGGAAAATTCCCCGCCCAGGCCCCTGGTCCACAAGTCTATCCTGCGTACAGTGTCTGTGCGAGGCTGGGAGTGCTTCTGGGCAGTGTTCCCCAGGGGAAATCGCGTGCTCCTCTAGGTGGCAGGGAGGGCT
Organism: Desmodus rotundus; assembly: GCF_022682495.2. Classification (NCBI taxonomy): domain Eukaryota; kingdom Metazoa; phylum Chordata; class Mammalia; order Chiroptera; family Phyllostomidae; genus Desmodus; species Desmodus rotundus. Next base: position 80,955 of record NW_026527212.1, read on the forward strand.
CCTGTGTCCACGGACAGGTGCCCAGGGACCCTGTGGAACTGCTGTGACCTCTAAAGGGTGGGTCAGGTGAGCCGAGGGAGGTGTGTGCTTGGGAGCCTGAGTGCGCATGCGCGGCCCACGTGTAGGCCCGAAACGAGCCAGCCGCGGCTCGGAGAAAAGCCATCTCCTGGGGGCCTCCCCATGTTCCTCCACTCCTCAAGCGTGACCCCTTTACGGATGGAAGAAAAGGGGGATCTTCGCAGTGGTGGGTTCGCGCCAGAGGGGTCTGCGGGTTTCCCTCCACGTACGCCAGGTGCCCGCACACCGGGCCCAGGTGTTTGAGCCCCGTGGAGGCAGAGGGCTGCTTATTGCTGGATGCAAGTGTCCTGCGGGGTCAAGGAACGGCATGGGCACTCCCCGGGCCACACAGGGCACCGGGCCCTTAGAGAGTTCCATGGGAAATCCCCCGCCCATGCCCCCGGTACCCAAGTCTGTCCTTAGCACACTGTCTGTGCGGGGCTGAAGGTACTGCTAGGCAGTGTGGCCTGTGGGAAATCGTGCGGTCCTCTGAGTGGCAGGGAGGGCTGCTGTTTCCCCGAACAGGTGCGCAGGGACCCTGTAAAACTGCTGTGACCCCTCAAGGGTGGGTCACGAGACCCCTCAAGGGTGGGTCACGTGACCCCAAAAGGGTAGGTCACGAGACCCCTCAAGGGTGGGTCACGTGACCCCTCAGGGGTGGGTCACGAGACCCCTCAAGGGTGGGCCACGTGACCCCTCAGGGGTGGGTCACGTGACCCCTGTGGGGTGGGTCACGAGACCCCTCAGGGGTGGGTCACGTGACCCCTTAGGGGTGGGTCACGAGACCCCTCAGGGGTGGGTCACGAGACCCCTCAGGGGTGGGTCACGTGACCCCTCAGGGGTGGGTCACGTGACCCCTCAGGGGTGGGTCACGAGACCCCTCATTGGTGGGTCACGTGACCCCTCAGGAGTGGGTCACGAGACCCCTCAGGGGTGGGTGACGTGACCCCTCAACAGTGGTTCTAGAGACACGTCAAGGGTGGGTCCCGTGACCCGAGGGAGGCTTGTGGTGGGGAGCCTGAGTGCGCACGCGCGGCCCACTTATAGGCCCAAAATGAGCCAGCCGCGGCTCGGAGAAAAGCCATCTCCTGGGGGCCTCCCCATGTTCCTCCACTCCTCAAGGAGGACCCCTTTACGGATGGAAGAAAAGGGGGATCTTCGCAGTGGTGGGTTCGCGCCAGAGGGGTCTGCGGGTTTCCCTCCACGTACGCCAGGTGCCCGCACACCGGGCCCAGGTGTTTGAGCCCCGTGGAGGCAGAGGGCTGCTTATTGCTGGATGCAAGTGTCCTGCGGGGTCAAGGAACGGCATGGGCACTCCCCGGGCCACACAGGGCACCGGGCCCTTAGAGAGTTCCATGGGAAATCCCCCGCCCATGCCCCCGGTACCCAAGTCTGTCCTTAGCACACTGTCTGTGCGGGGCTGAAGGTACTGCTAGGCAGTGTGGCCTGTGGGAAATCGTGCGGTCCTCTGAGTGGCAGGGAGGGCTGCTGTTTCCCCGAACAGGTGCGCAGGGACCCTGTAAAACTGCTGTAACCCCTCAAGGGTGGGTCACGAGACCCCTCAAGGGTGGGTCACGTGACCCCAAAAGGGTAGGTCACGAGACCCCTCAAGGGTGGGTCACGTGACCCCTCAGGGGTGGGTCACGTGACCCCTGTGGGGTGGGTCACGAGACCCCTCAGGGGTGGGTCACGTGACCCCCCAGGAGTGGGTCACGTGATCCCTCAGGGGTGGGTCACGTGACCCCTCAGGGTTGGTTCACGTGACCCCTCAGGGTTGGGACACGTGACCCCTGTGGGGTGGGTCACGAGACCCCTCAGGGGTGGTCACGTGACCCCTCAGGGGTGGGTGACGTGACCCCTCAACGGTGGTTCAGGAGACACCTCAAGGGTGGGTCCCGTGACCCGAGGGAGGCTTGTGGTGGGGAGCCTGAGTGCGCACGCGCGGCCCACTTATAGGCCCGAAATGAGCCAGCCGAGGCTCGGAGAAAAGCCATCTCCTGGGGGCCTCCCCATGTTCCTCCACTCCTCACGGAGGACCCCTTTACGGATGGAAGAAAAGGGGGATCTTCGCAGTGGTGGGTTCGGGCCAGAGGGGTCTGCGGGTTTGCCTGCAGGAACGCCAGGTGCTCACACAATGGGCCCAGGTGTTTGAGCCCCGTGGAGGCAGAGGGCTGCTTATTGCTGGATGATAGTGTCCTGCAGGGTTAAGGGAAGGCGTGGGCACTCCCAGGGCGACAGAGGGCACCTGGCCTTTAGAGAGTTCCCTGGAAAATTCCCCGCCCAGGCCCCTGGTCCACAAGTCTATCCTGCGTACAGTGTCTGTGCGAGGCTGGGAGTGCTTCTGGGCAGTGTTCCCCAGGGGAAAACGCGTGGTCCTCTAGGTGGCAGGGAGGGCTCCTGTGTCCACGGACAGGTGCCCAGGGACCCTGTGGAACTGCTGTGACCTCTAAAGGGTGGGTCAGGTGAGCCGAGGGAGGTGTGTGCTTGGGAGCCTGAGTGCGCATGCGCGGCCCACGTGTAGGCCCGAAACGAGCCAGCCGCGGCTCGGAGAAAAGCCATCTCCTGGGGGCCTCCCCATGTTCCTCCACTCCTCAAGCGTGACCCCTTTACGGATGGAAGAAAAGGGGGATCTTCGCAGTGGTGGGTTCGCGCCAGAGGGGTCTGCGGGTTTGCCTCCACGTACGCCAGGTGCCCGCACACCGGGCCCAGGTGTTTGAGCCCCGTGGAGGCAGAGGGCTGCTTATTGCTGGATGCAAGTGTCCTGCGGGGTCAAGGAACGGCATGGGCACTCCCCGGGCCACACAGGGCACCGGGCCCTTAGAGAGTTCCATGGGAAATCCCCCGCCCATGCCCCCGGTACCCAAGTCTGTCCTTAGCACACTGTCTGTGCGGGGCTGAAGGTACTGCTAGGCAGTGTGGCCTGTGGGAAATCGTGCGGTCCTCTGAGTGGCAGGGAGGGCTGCTGTTTCCCCGAACAGGTGCGCAGGGACCCTGTAAAACTGCTGTGACCCCTCAAGGGTGGGTCACGAGACCCCTCAAGGGTGGGTCACGTGACCCCAAAAGGGTAGGTCACGAGACCCCTCAAGGGTGGGTCACGTGACCCCAAAAGGGTAGGTCACGAGACCCCTCAAGGGTGGGTCACGTGACCCCTCAGGGGTGGGTCACGTGACCCCTGTGGGGTGGGTCACGAGACCCCTCAGGGGTGGGTCACGTGACCCCCCAGGAGTGGGTCACGTGATCCCTCAGGGGTGGGTCACGTGACCCCTCAGGGTTGGGACACGTGACCCCTGTGGGGTGGGTCACGAGACCCCTCAGGGGTGGTCACGTGACCCCTCAGGGGTGGGTGACGTGACCCCTCAACGGTGGTTCAGGGACACGTCACGGGTGGGTCCCGTGACCCGAGGGAGGCTTGTGGTGGGGAGCCTGAGTGCGCACGCGCGGCCCACTTATAGGCCCGAAATGAGCCAGCCGCGGCTCGGAGAAAAGCCATCTCCTGGGGGCCTCCCCATGTTCCTCCACTCCTCACGGAGGACCCCTTTACGGATGGAAGAAAAGGGGGATCTTCGCAGTGGTGGGTTCGGGCCAGAGGGGTCTGCGGGTTTGCCTGCACGTACGCCAGGTGCTCGCACAATGGGCCCAGGTGTTTGAGCCCCGTGGAGGCAGAGGGCTGCTTATTGCTGGATGATAGTGTCCTGCAGGGTTAAGGGAAGGCGTGGGCACTCCCAGGGCGACAGAGGGCACCTGGCCTTTAGAGAGTTCCCTGGAAAATTCCCCGCCCAGGCCCCTGGTCCACAAGTCTATCCTGCGTACAGTGTCTGTGCGAGGCTGGGAGTGCTTCTGGGCAGTGTTCCCCAGGGGAAATCGCGTGCTCCTCTAGGTGGCAGGGAGGGCTCCTGTGTCCACGGACAGGTGCCCAGGGACCCTGTGGAACTGCTGTGACCTCTAAAGGGTGGGTCAGGTGAGCCGAGGGAGGTGTGTGCTTGGGAGCCTGAGTGCGCATGCGCGGCCCACGTGTAGGCCCGAAACGAGCCAGCCGCGGCTCGGAGAAAAGCCATCTCCTGGGGGCCTCCCCATGTTCCTCCACTCCTCAAGGAGGACCCCTTTACGGATGGAAGAAAAGGGGGATCTTCGCAGTGGTGGGTTCGCGCCAGAGGGGTCTGCGGGTTTCCCTCCACGTACGCCAGGTGCCCGCACACCGGGCCCAGGTGTTTGAGCCCCGTGGAGGCAGAGGGCTGCTTATTGCTGGATGCAAGTGTCCTGCGGGGTCAAGGAACGGCATGGGCACTCCCCGGGCCACACAGGGCACCGGGCCCTTAGAGAGTTCCATGGGAAATCCCCCGCCCATGCCCCCGGTACCCAAGTCTGTCCTTAGCACACTGTCTGTGCGGGGCTGAAGGTACTGCTAGGCAGTGTGGCCTGTGGGAAATTGTGCGGTCCTCTGAGTGGCAGGGAGGGCTGCTGTTTCCCCGAACAGGTGCGCAGGGACCCTGTAAAACTGCTGTGACCCCTCAAGGGTGGGTCACGAGACCCCTCAAGGGTGGGTCACGTGACCCCAAAAGGGTAGGTCACGAGACCCCTCAAGGGTGGGTCACGTGACCCCTCAGGGGTGGGTCACGAGACCCCTCAAGGGTGGGTCACGTGACCCCTCAGGGGTGGGTCACGTGACCCCTGTGGGGTGGGTCACGAGACCCCTCAGGGGTGGGTCACGTGACCCCTTAGGGGTGGGTCACAAGACCCCTCAGGGGTGGGTCACGAGACCCCTTAGGGGTGGGTCACGTGACCCCTCAGGGGTGGGTCACGAGACCCCTCAGTGGTGGGTCACGTGACCCCTCAGGAGTGGGTCACGAGACCCCTCAGGGGTGGGTGACGTGACCCCTCAACGGTGGTTCAGGAGACACGTCAAGGGTGGGTCCCGTGACCCGAGGGAGGCTTGTGGTGGGGAGCCTGAGTGCGCACGCGCGGCCCACTTATAGGCCCAAAATGAGCCAGCCGCGGCTCGGAGAAAAGCCATCTCCTGGGGGCCTCCCCATGTTCCTCCACTCCTCAAGGAGGACCCCTTTACGGATGGAAGAAAAGGGGGATCTTCGCAGTGGTGGGTTCGCGCCAGAGGGGTCTGCGGGTTTCCCTCCACGTACGCCAGGTGCCCGCACACCGGGCCCAGGTGTTTGAGCCCCGTGGAGGCAGAGGGCTGCTTATTGCTGGATGCAAGTGTCCTGCGGGGTCAAGGAACGGCATGGGCACTCCCCGGGCCACACAGGGCACCGGGCCCTTAGAGAGTTCCATGGGAAATCCCCCGCCCATGCCCCCGGTACCCAAGTCTGTCCTTAGCACACTGTCTGTGCGGGGCTGAAGGTACTGCTAGGCAGTGTGGCCTGTGGGAAATCGTGCGGTCCTCTGAGTGGCAGGGAGGGCTGCTGTTTCCCCGAACAGGTGCGCAGGGACCCTGTAAAACTGCTGTAACCCCTCAAGGGTGGGTCACGAGACCCCTCAAGGGTGGGTCACGTGACCCCAAAAGGGTAGGTCACGAGACCCCTCAAGGGTGGGTCACGTGACCCCTCAGGGGTGGGTCACGTGACCCCTGTGGGGTGGGTCACGAGACCCCTCAGGGGTGGGTCACGTGACCCCTCAGGGGTGGGTCACGTGACCCCTCAGGGTTGGTTCACGTGACCCCTCAGGGTTGGGTCACGTGACCCCTGTGGGGTGGGTCACGAGACCCCTCAGGGGTGGGTGACGTGACCCCTCAACGGTGGTTCAGGAGACACGTCAAGGGTGGGTCCCGTGACCCGAGGGAGGCTTGTGGTGTGGAGCCTGAGTGCGCACGCGCGGCCCACTTATAGGCCCGAAATGAGCCAGCCGCGGCTCGGAGAAAAGCCATCTCCTGGGGGCCTCCCCATGTTCCTCCACTCCTCACGGAGGACCCCTTTACGGATGGAAGAAAAGGGGGATCTTCGCAGTGGTGGGTTCGGGCCAGAGGGGTCTGCGGGTTTGCCTGCACGTACGCCAGGTGCTCGCACAATGGGCCCAGGTGTTTGAGCCCCGTGGAGGCAGAGGGCTGCTTATTGCTGGATGATAGTGTCCTGCAGGGTTAAGGGAAGGCGTGGGCACTCCCAGGGCGACAGAGGGCACCTGGCCTTTACAGAGTTCCCTGGAAAATTCCCCGCCCAGGCCCCTGGTCCACAAGTCTATCCTGCGTACAGTGTCTGTGCGAGGCTGGGAGTGCTTCTGGGCAGTGTTCCCCAGGGGAAATCGCGTGCTCCTCTAGGTGGCAGGGAGGGCTCCTGTGTCCACGGACAGGTGCCCAGGGACCCTGTGGAACTGCTGTGACCTCTAAAGGGTGGGTCAGGTGAGCCGAGGGAGGTGTGTGCTTGGGAGCCTGAGTGCGCATGCGCGGCCCACGTGTAGGCCCGAAACGAGCCAGCCGCGGCTCGGAGAAAAGCCATCTCCTGGGGACCTCCCCATGTTCCTCCACTCCTCAAGCGTGACCCCTTTACGGATGGAAGAAAAGGGGGATCTTCGCAGTGGTGGGTTCGCGCCAGAGGGGTCTGCGGGTTTCCCTCCACGTACGCCAGGTGCCCGCACACAGGGCCCAGGTGTTTGAGCCCCGTGGAGGCAGAGGGCTGCTTATTGCTGGATGCAAGTGTCCTGCGGGGTCAAGGAACGGCATGGGCACTCCCCGGGCCACACAGGGCACCGGGCCCTTAGAGAGTTCCATGGGAAATCCCCCGCCCATGCCCCCGGTACCCAAGTCTGTCCTTAGCACACTGTCTGTGCGGGGCTGAAGGTACTGCTAGGCAGTGTGGCCTGTGGGAAATCGTGCGGTCCTCTGAGTGGCAGGGAGGGCTGCTGTTTCCCCGAACAGGTGCGCAGGGACCCTGTAAAACTGCTGTGACCCCTCAAGGGTGGGTCACGAGACCCCTCAAGGGTGGGTCACGTGACCCCAAAAGGGTAGGTCACGAGACCCCTCAAGGGTGGGTCACGTGACCCCTCAGGGGTGGGTCACGAGACCCCTCAAGGGTGGGTCACGTGACCCCTCAGGGGTGGGTCACGTGACCCCTGTGGGGTGGGTCACGAGACCCCTCAGGGGTGAGTCACGTGACCCCCCAGGAGTGGGTCACGTGATCCCTCAGGGGTGGGTCACGTGACCCCTCAGGGTTGGTTCACGTGACCCCTCAGGGTTGGGTCACGTGACCCCTGTGGGGTGTGTCACGAGACCCCTCAGGGGTGGGTCACGTGACCCCTCAGGGGTGGGTGACGTGACCCCTCAACGGTGGTTCAGGAGACACGTCAAGGGTGGGTCCCGTGACCCGAGGGAGGCTTGTGGTGGGGAGCCTGAGTGCGCACGCGCGGCCCACTTATAGGCCCGAAATGAGCCAGCCGAGGCTCGGAGAAAAGCCATCTCCTGGGGGCCTCCCCATGTTCCTCCACTCCTCACGGAGGACCCGTTTACGGATGGAAGAAAAGGGGGATCTTCGCAGTGGTGGGTTCGGGCCAGAGGGGTCTGCGGGTTTGCCTGCACGTACGCCAGGTGCTCCCACAATGGGCCCAGGTGTTTGAGCCCCGTGGAGGCAGAGGGCTGCTTATTGCTGGATGATAGTGTCCTGCAGGGTTAAGGGAAGGCGTGGGCACTCCCAGGGCGACAGAGGGCACCTGGCCTTTAGAGAGTTCCCTGGAAAATTCCCCGCCCAGGCCCCTGGTCCACAAGTCTATCCTGCGTACAGTGTCTGTGCGAGGCTGGGAGTGCTTCTGGGCAGTGTTCCCCAGGGGAAAACGCGTGGTCCTCTAGGTGGCAGGGAGGGCTCCTGTGTCCACGGACAGGTGCCCAGGGACCCTGTGGAACTGCTGTGACCTCTAAAGGGTGGGTCAGGTGAGCCGAGGGAGGTGTGTGCTTGGGAGCCTGAGTGCGCATGCGCGGCCCACGTATAGGCCCGAAACGAGCCAGCCGCGGCTCGGAGAAAAGCCATCTCCTGGGGGCCTCCCCATGTTCCTCCACTCCTCAAGGAGGACCCCTTTACGGATGGAAGAAAAGGGGGATCTTCGCAGTGGTGGGTTCGCGCCAGAGGGGTCTGCGGGTTTGCCTCCACGTACGCCAGGTGCCCGCACACCGGGCCCAGGTGTTTGAGCCCCGTGGAGGCAGAGGGCTGCTTATTGCTGGATGCAAGTGTCCTGCGGGGTCAAGGAACGGCATGGGCACTCCCCGGGCCACACAGGGCACCGGGCCCTTAGAGAGTTCCATGGGAAATCCCCCGCCCATGCCCCCGGTACCCAAGTCTGTCCTTAGCACACTGTCTGTGCGGGGCTGAAGGTACTGCTAGGCAGTGTGGCCTGTGGGAAATCGTGCGGTCCTCTGAGTGGCAGGGAGGGCTGCTGTTTCCCCGAACAGGTGCGCAGGGACCCTGTAAAACTGCTGTGACCCCTCAAGGGTGGGTCACGAGACCCCTCAAGGGTGGGTCACGTGACCCCAAAAGGGTAGGTCACGAGACCCCTCAAGGGTGGGTCACGTGACCCCTCAGGGGTGGGTCACGTGACCCCTGTGGGGTGGGTCACGAGACCCCTCAGGGGTGGGTCACGTGATCCCTCAGGGGTGGGTCACGTGAACCCTCAGGGGTGGGTCAGGTGACCCCTCAGGGTTGGGTCACGTGACCCCTCAGGGTTTGGTCACGTAACCCCTGTGGGGTGGCTCACGAGACCCCTCAGGGGTGGGTCACGTGACCCCTCAGGGGTGGGTGACGTGACCCCTCAACGGTGGTTCAGGAGACACATCAAGGGTGGGTCCCGTGACCCGAGGGAGGCTTGTGGTGGGGAGCCTGAGTGCGCACGCGCGGCCCACTTATAGGCCCGAAATGAGCCAGCCGCGGCTCGGAGAAAAGCCATCTCCTGGGGGCCTCCCCATGTTCCTCCACTCCTCACGGAGGACCCCTTTACGGATGGAAGAAAAGGGGGATCTTCGCAGTGGTGGGTTCGGGCCAGAGGGGTCTGCGGGTTTGCCTGCACGTACGCCAGGTGCTCGCACAATGGGCCCAGGTGTTTGAGCCCCGTGGAGGCAGAGGGCTGCTTATTGCTGGATGATAGTGTCCTGCAGGGTTAAGGGAAGGCGTGGGCACTCCCAGGGCAACAGAGGGCACCTGGCCTTTAGAGAGTTCCCTGGAAAATTCCCCGCCCAGGCCCCTGGTCCACAAGTCTATCCTGCGTACAGTGTCTGTGCGAGGCTGGGAGTGCTTCTGGGCAGTGTTCCCCAGGGGAAATCGCGTGCTCCTCTAGGTGGCAGGGAGGGCTCCTGTGTCCACGGACAGGTGCCCAGGGACCCTGTGGAACTGCTGTGACCTCTAAAGGGTGGGTCAGGTGAGCCGAGGGAGGTGTGTGCTTGGGAGACTGAGTGCGCATGCGCGGCCCACGTGTAGGCCCGAAACGAGCCAGCCGCGGCTCGGAGAAAAGCCATCTCCTGGGGACCTCCCCATGTTCCTCCACTCCTCAAGCGTGACCCCTTTACGGATGGAAGAAAAGGGGGATCTTCGCAGTGGTGGGTTCGCGCCAGAGGGGTCTGCGGGTTTCCCTCCACGTACGCCAGGTGCCCGCACACCGGGCCCAGGTGTTTGAGCCCCGTGGAGGCAGAGGGCTGCTTATTGCTGGATGCAAGTGTCCTGCGGGGTCAAGGAACGGCATGGGCACTCCCTGGGCCACACAGGGCACCGGGCCCTTAGAGAGTTCCATGGGAAATCCCCCGCCCATGCCCCCGGTACCCAAGTCTGTCCTTAGCACACTGTCTGTGCGGGGCTGAAGGTACTGCTAGGCAGTGTGGCCTGTGGGAAATCGTGCGGTCCTCTGAGTGGCAGGGAGGGCTGCTGTTTCCCCGAACAGGTGCGCAGGGACCCTGTAAAACTGCTGTGACCCCTCAAGGGTGGGTCACGAGACCCCTCAAGGGTGGGTCACGTGACCCCAAAAGGGTAGGTCACGAGACCCCTCAAGGGTGGGTCACGTGACCCCTCAGGTGTGGGTCACGAGACCCCTCAGGGGTGGGTCACGTGACCCCTCAGGGGTGGGTCACGTGACCCCTGTGGGGTGTGTCACGAGACCCCTCAGGGGTGGGTCACGTGACCCCTCAGGGGTGGGTGACGTGATCCCTCAGGGGTGGGTCACGTGATCCCTCAGGGGTGGGTCACGTGACCCCTCAGGGGTAGGTCACGAGACCCCTCAAGGGTGGGTCACGTGACCCCTCAGGGGTGGGTCACGTGATCCCTCAGGGGTGGGTCACGTGACCCCTCAGGGTTGGGTCACGTGACCCCTCAGGGTTTGGTCACGTGACCCCTGTGGGGTGGGTCACGAGACCCCTCAGGGGTGGGTCACGTGACCCCTCAGGGGTGGGTGACGTGACCCCTCAGGGTTTGGTCACGTGACCCCTGTGGGGTGGGTCACGAGACCCCTCAGGGGTGGGTCACGTGACCCCTCAGGGTTTGGTCACGTGACCCCTGTGGGGTGGGTCACGAGACCCCTCAGGGGTGGGTGCGTGACCCCTCAGGGGTGGGTCACAAGACCCCTCAGGGGTGGGTCACGAGACCCCTTAGGGGTGGGTCACGTGACCCCTCAGGGGTGGGTCACGAGACCCCTCAGTGGTGGGTCACGTGACCCCTCAGGAGTGGGTCACGAGACCCCTCAGGGGTGGGTGACGTGACCCCTCAACGGTGGTTCAGGAGACACGTCAAGGGTGGGTCCCGTGACCCGAGGGAGGCTTGTGGTGGGGAGCCTGAGTGCGCACGCGCGGCCCACTTATAGGCCCAAAATGAGCCAGCCGCGGCTCGGAGAAAAGCCATCTCCTGGGGGCCTCCCCATGTTCCTCCACTCCTCAAGGAGGACCCCTTTACGGATGGAAGAAAAGGGGGATCTTCGCAGTGGTGGGTTCGCGCCAGAGGGGTCTGCGGGTTTCCCTCCACGTACGCCAGGTGCCCGCACACCGGGCCCAGGTGTTTGAGCCCCGTGGAGGCAGAGGGCTGCTTATTGCTGGATGCAAGTGTCCTGCGGGGTCAAGGAACGGCATGGGCACTCCCCGGGCCACACAGGGCACCGGGCCCTTAGAGAGTTCCATGGGAAATCCCCCGCCCATGCCCCCGGTACCCAAGTCTGTCCTTAGCACACTGTCTGTGCGGGGCTGAAGGTACTGCTAGGCAGTGTGGCCTGTGGGAAATCGTGCGGTCCTCTGAGTGGCAGGGAGGGCTGCTGTTTCCCCGAACAGGTGCGCAGGGACCCTGTAAAACTGCTGTAACCCCTCAAGGGTGGGTCACGAGACCCCTCAAGGGTGGGTCACGTGACCCCAAAAGGGTAGGTCACGAGACCCCTCAAGGGTGGGTCACGTGACCCCTCAGGGGTGGGTCACGTGACCCCTGTGGGGTGGGTCACGAGACCCCTCAGGGGTGGGTCACGTGACCCCTCAGGGGTGGGTCACGTGACCCCTCAGGGTTGGTTCACGTGACCCCTCAGGGTTGGGTCACGTGACCCCTGTGGGGTGGGTCACGAGACCCCTCAGGGGTGGGTGACGTGACCCCTCAACGGTGGTTCAGGAGACACGTCAAGGGTGGGTCCCGTGACCCGAGGGAGGCTTGTGGTGTGGAGCCTGAGTGCGCACGCGCGGCCCACTTATAGGCCCGAAATGAGCCAGCCGCGGCTCGGAGAAAAGCCATCTCCTGGGGGCCTCCCCATGTTCCTCCACTCCTCACGGAGGACCCCTTTACGGATGGAAGAAAAGGGGGATCTTCGCAGTGGTGGGTTCGGGCCAGAGGGGTCTGCGGGTTTGCCTGCACGTACGCCAGGTGCTCGCACAATGGGCCCAGGTGTTTGAGCCCCGTGGAGGCAGAGGGCTGCTTATTGCTGGATGATAGTGTCCTGCAGGGTTAAGGGAAGGCGTGGGCACTCCCAGGGCGACAGAGGGCAGCTGGCCTTTAGAGAGTTCCCTGGAAAATTCCCCGCCCAGGCCCCTGGTCCACAAGTCTATCCTGCGTACAGTGTCTGTGCGAGGCTGGGAGTGCTTCTGGGCAGTGTTCCCCAGGGGAAATCGCGTGCTCCTCTAGGTGGCAGGGAGGGCTCCTGTGTCCACGGACAGGTGCCCAGGGACCCTGTGGAACTGCTGTGACCTCTAAAGGGTGGGTCAGGTGAGCCGAGGGAGGTGTGTGCTTGGGAGCCTGAGTGCGCATGCGCGGCCCACGTGTAGGCCCGAAACGAGCCAGCCGCGGCTCGGAGAAAAGCCATCTCCTGGGGACCTCCCCATGTTCCTCCACTCCTCAAGCGTGACCCCTTTACGGATGGAAGAAAAGGGGGATCTTCGCAGTGGTGGGTTCGCGCCAGAGGGGTCTGCGGGTTTCCCTCCACGTACGCCAGGTGCCCGCACACAGGGCCCAGGTGTTTGAGCCCCGTGGAGGCAGAGGGCTGCTTATTGCTGGATGCAAGTGTCCTGCGGGGTCAAGGAACGGCATGGGCACTCCCCGGGCCACACAGGGCACCGGGCCCTTAGAGAGTTCCATGGGAAATCCCCCGCCCATGCCCCCGGTACCCAAGTCTGTCCTTAGCACACTGTCTGTGCGGGGCTGAAGGTACTGCTAGGCAGTGTGGCCTGTGGGAAATCGTGCGGTCCTCTGAGTGGCAGGGAGGGCTGCTGTTTCCCCGAACAGGTGCGCAGGGACCCTGTAAAACTGCTGTGACCCCTCAAGGGTGGGTCACGAGACCCCTCAAGGGTGGGTCACGTGACCCCAAAAGGGTAGGTCACGAGACCCCTCAAGGGTGGGTCACGTGACCCCTCAGGGGTGGGTCACGAGACCCCTCAAGGGTGGGTCACGTGACCCCTCAGGGGTGGGTCACGTGACCCCTGTGGGGTGGGTCACGAGACCCCTCAGGGGTGAGTCACGTGACCCCCCAGGAGTGGGTCACGTGATCCCTCAGGGGTGGGTCACGTGACCCCTCAGGGTTGGTTCACGTGACCCCTCAGGGTTGGGTCACGTGACCCCTGTGGGGTGTGTCACGAGACCCCTCAGGGGTGGGTCACGTGACCCCTCAGGGGTGGGTGACGTGACCCCTCAACGGTGGTTCAGGAGACACGTCAAGGGTGGGTCCCGTGACCCGAGGGAGGCTTGTGGTGGGGAGCCTGAGTGCGCACGCGCGGCCCACTTATAGGCCCGAAATGAGCCAGCCGAGGCTCGGAGAAAAGCCATCTCCTGGGGGCCTCCCCATGTTCCTCCACTCCTCACGGAGGACCCGTTTACGGATGGAAGAAAAGGGGGATCTTCGCAGTGGTGGGTTCGGGCCAGAGGGGTCTGCGGGTTTGCCTGCACGTACGCCAGGTGCTCCCACAATGGGCCCAGGTGTTTGAGCCCCGTGGAGGCAGAGGGCTGCTTATTGCTGGATGATAGTGTCCTGCAGGGTTAAGGGAAGGCGTGGGCACTCCCAGGGCGACAGAGGGCACCTGGCCTTTAGAGAGTTCCCTGGAAAATTCCCCGCCCAGGCCCCTGGTCCACAAGTCTATCCTGCGTACAGTGTCTGTGCGAGGCTGGGAGTGCTTCTGGGCAGTGTTCCCCAGGGGAAAACGCGTGGTCCTCTAGGTGGCAGGGAGGGCTCCTGTGTCCACGGACAGGTGCCCAGGGACCCTGTGGAACTGCTGTGACCTCTAAAGGGTGGGTCAGGTGAGCCGAGGGAGGTGTGTGCTTGGGAGCCTGAGTGCGCATGCGCGGCCCACGTATAGGCCCGAAACGAGCCAGCCGCGGCTCGGAGAAAAGCCATCTCCTGGGGGCCTCCCCATGTTCCTCCACTCCTCAAGGAGGACCCCTTTACGGATGGAAGAAAAGGGGGATCTTCGCAGTGGTGGGTTCGCGCCAGAGGGGTCTGCGGGTTTGCCTCCACGTACGCCAGGTGCCCGCACACCGGGCCCAGGTGTTTGAGCCCCGTGGAGGCAGAGGGCTGCTTATTGCTGGATGCAAGTGTCCTGCGGGGTCAAGGAACGGCATGGGCACTCCCCGGGCCACACAGGGCACCGGGCCCTTAGAGAGTTCCATGGGAAATCCCCCGCCCATGCCCCCGGTACCCAAGTCTGTCCTTAGCACACTGTCTGTGCGGGGCTGAAGGTACTGCTAGGCAGTGTGGCCTGTGGGAAATCGTGCGGTCCTCTGAGTGGCAGGGAGGGCTGCTGTTTCCCCGAACAGGTGCGCAGGGACCCTGTAAAACTGCTGTGACCCCTCAAGGGTGGGTCACGAGACCCCTCAAGGGTGGGTCACGTGACCCCAAAAGGGTAGGTCACGAGACCCCTCAAGGGTGGGTCACGTGACCCCTCAGGGGTGGGTCACGTGACCCCTGTGGGGTGGGTCACGAGACCCCTCAGGGGTGGGTCACGTGATCCCTCAGGGGTGGGTCACGTGAACCCTCAGGGGTGGGTCAGGTGACCCCTCAGGGTTGGGTCACGTGACCCCTCAGGGTTTGGTCACGTAACCCCTGTGGGGTGGCTCACGAGACCCCTCAGGGGTGGGTCACGTGACCCCTCAGGGGTGGGTGACGTGACCCCTCAACGGTGGTTCAGGAGACACATCAAGGGTGGGTCCCGTGACCCGAGGGAGGCTTGTGGTGGGGAGCCTGAGTGCGCACGCGCGGCCCACTTATAGGCCCGAAATGAGCCAGCCGCGGCTCGGAGAAAAGCCATCTCCTGGGGGCCTCCCCATGTTCCTCCACTCCTCACGGAGGACCCCTTTACGGATGGAAGAAAAGGGGGATCTTCGCAGTGGTAGGTTCGGGCCAGAGGGGTCTGCGGGTTTGCCTGCACGTACGCCAGGTGCTCGCACAATGGGCCCAGGTGTTTGAGCCCCGTGGAGGCAGAGGGCTGCTTATTGCTGGATGATAGTGTCCTGCAGGGTTAAGGGAAGGCGTGGGCACTCCCAGGGCAACAGAGGGCACCTGGCCTTTAGAGAGTTCCCTGGAAAATTCCCCGCCCAGGCCCCTGGTCCACAAGTCTATCCTGCGTACAGTGTCTGTGCGAGGCTGGGAGTGCTTCTGGGCAGTGTTCCCCAGGGGAAATCGCGTGCTCCTCTAGGTGGCAGGGAGGGCTCCTGTGTCCACGGACAGGTGCCCAGGGACCCTGTGGAACTGCTGTGACCTCTAAAGGGTGGGTCAGGTGAGCCGAGGGAGGTGTGTGCTTGGGAGACTGAGTGCGCATGCGCGGCCCACGTGTAGGCCCGAAACGAGCCAGCCGCGGCTCGGAGAAAAGCCATCTCCTGGGGACCTCCCCATGTTCCTCCACTCCTCAAGCGTGACCCCTTTACGGATGGAAGAAAAGGGGGATCTTCGCAGTGGTGGGTTCGCGCCAGAGGGGTCTGCGGGTTTCCCTCCACGTACGCCAGGTGCCCGCACACCGGGCCCAGGTGTTTGAGCCCCGTGGAGGCAGAGGGCTGCTTATTGCTGGATGCAAGTGTCCTGCGGGGTCAAGGAACGGCATGGGCACTCCCTGGGCCACACAGGGCACCGGGCCCTTAGAGAGTTCCATGGGAAATCCCCCGCCCATGCCCCCGGTACCCAAGTCTGTCCTTAGCACACTGTCTGTGCGGGGCTGAAGGTACTGCTAGGCAGTGTGGCCTGTGGGAAATCGTGCGGTCCTCTGAGTGGCAGGGAGGGCTGCTGTTTCCCCGAACAGGTGCGCAGGGACCCTGTAAAACTGCTGTGACCCCTCAAGGGTGGGTCACGAGACCCCTCAAGGGTGGGTCACGTGACCCCAAAAGGGTAGGTCACGAGACCCCTCAAGGGTGGGTCACGTGACCCCTCAGGTGTGGGTCACGAGACCCCTCAGGGGTGGGTCACGTGACCCCTCAGGGGTGGGTCACGTGACCCCTGTGGGGTGTGTCACGAGACCCCTCAGGGGTGGGTCACGTGACCCCTCAGGGGTGGGTGACGTGATCCCTCAGGGGTGGGTCACGTGATCCCTCAGGGGTGGGTCACGTGACCCCTCAGGGGTAGGTCACGAGACCCCTCAAGGGTGGGTCACGTGACCCCTCAGGGGTGGGTCACGTGATCCCTCAGGGGTGGGTCACGTGACCCCTCAGGGTTGGGTCACGTGACCCCTCAGGGTTTGGTCACGTGACCCCTGTGGGGTGGGTCACGAGACCCCTCAGGGGTGGGTCACGTGACCCCTCAGGGGTGGGTGACGTGACCCCTCAGGGTTTGGTCACGTGACCCCTGTGGGGTGGGTCACGAGACCCCTCAGGGGTGGGTCACGTGACCCCTCAGGGTTTGGTCACGTGACCCCTGTGGGGTGGGTCACGAGACCCCTCAGGGGTGGGTCACGTGACCCCTCAGGGGTGGGTGACGTGACCCCTCAACGGTGGTTCAGGAGACACGTCAAGGGTGGGTCCCGTGACCCGAGGGAGGCTTGTGGTGGGGAGCCTGAGTGCGCACGCGCGGCCCACTTATAGGCCCGAAATGAGCCAGCCGCGGCTCGGAGAAAAGCCATCTCCTGGGGGCCTCCCCATGTTCCTCCACTCCTCACGGAGGACCCCTTTACGGATGGAAGAAAAGGGGGATCTTCGCAGTGGTGGGTTCGGGCCAGAGGGGTCTGCGGGTTTGCCTGCACGTACGCCAGGTGCTCGCACAATGGGCCCAGGTGTTTGAGCCCCGTGGAGGCAGAGGGCTGCTTATTGCTGGATGATAGTGTCCTGCAGGGTTAAGGGAAGGCGTGGGCACTCCCAGGGCAACAGAGGGCACCTGGCCTTTAGAGAGTTCCCTGGAAAATTCCCCGCCCAGGCCCCTGGTCCACAAGTCTATCCTGCGTACAGTGTCTGTGCGAGGCTGGGAGTGCTTCTGGGCAGTGTTCCCCAGGGGAAATCGCGTGCTCCTCTAGGTGGCAGGGAGGGCTCCTGTGTCCACGGACAGGTGCCCAGGGACCCTGTGGAACTGCTGTGATTCTAAAGGGTGGGTCAGGTGAGCCGAGGGAGGTGTGTGCTTGGGAGCCTGAGTGCGCATGCGCGGCCCACGTGTAGGCCCGAAAGGAGCCAGCCGCGGCTCGGAGAAAAGCCATCTCCTGGGGGCCTCCCCATGTTCCTCCACTCCTCAAGCGTGACCCCTTTACGGATGGAAGAAAAGGGGGATCTTCGCAGTGGTGGGTTCGCGCCAGAGGGGTCTGCGGGTTTCCCTCCACGTACGCCAGGTGCCCGCACACCGGGCCCAGGTGTTTGAGCCCCGTGGAGGCAGAGGGCTGCTTATTGCTGGATGCAAGTGTCCTGCGGGGTCAAGGAACGGCATGGGCACTCCCCGGGCCACACAGGGCACCGGGCCCTTAGAGAGTTCCATGGGAAATCCCCCGCCCATGCCCCCGGTACCCAAGTCTGTCCTTAGCACACTGTCTGTGCGGGGCTGAAGGTACTGCTAGGCAGTGTGGCCTGTGGGAAATCGTGCGGTCCTCTGAGTGGCAGGGAGGGCTGCTGTTTCCCCGAACAGGTGCGCAGGGACCCTGTAAAACTGCTGTGACCCCTCAAGGGTGGGTCACGAGACCCCTCAAGGGTGGGTCACGTGACCCCAAAAGGGTAGGTCACTAGACCCCTCAAGGGTGGGTCACGTGACCCCTCAGGGGTGGGTCACGTGACCCCTGTGGGGTGGGTCACGAGACCCCTCAGGGGTGGGTCACGTGACCCCCCAGGAGTGGGTCACGTGATCCCTCAGGGGTGGGTCACGTGACCCCTCAGGAGTGGGTCACGAGACCCCTCAGGGGTGGGTCACGTGACCCCTGTGGGGTGGGTCACAAGACCCCTCAGGGGTGGGTCACGTGACCCCTCAGGGGTGGGTGACGTGACCCCTCAATGGTGGTTCAGGAGACACGTCAAGGGTGGGTCCCGTGACCCGAGGGAGGCTTGTGGTTGGGAGCCTGAGTGCGCACGCGCGGCCCACTTATAGGCCCGAAATGAGCCAGCCGCGGCTCGGAGAAAAGCCATCTCCTGGGGGCCTCCCCATGTTCCTCCACTCCTCACGGAGGACCCGTTTACGGATGGAAGAAAAGGGGGATCTTCGCAGTGGTGGGTTCGGGCCAGAGGGGTCTGCGGGTTTGCCTGCACGTACGCCAGGTGCTCGCACAATGGGCCCAGGTGTTTGAGCCCCGTGGAGGCAGAGGGCTGCTTATTGCTGGATGATAGTGTCCTGCAGGGTTAAGGGAAGGCGTGGGCACTCCCAGGGCGACAGAGGGCACCTGGCCTTTAGAGAGTTCCCTGGAAAATTCCCCGCCCAGGCCCCTGGTCCACAAGTCTATCCTGCCTACAGTGTCTGTGCGAGGCTGGGAGTGCTTCTGGGCAGTGTTCCCCAGGGGAAAACGCGTGGTCCTCTAGGTGGCAGGGAGGGCTCCTGTGTCCACGGACAGGTGCCCAGGGACCCTGTGGAACTGCTGTGACCTCTAAAGGGTGGGTCAGGTGAGCCGAGGGAGGTGTGTGCTTGGGAGCCTGAGTGCGCATGCGCGGCCCACTTATAGGCCCGAAACTAGCCAGCCGCGGCTCGGAGAAAAGCCATCTCCTGGGGGCCTCCCCATGTTCCTCCACTCCTCAAGCGTGACCCCTTTACGGATGGAAGAAAAGGGGGATCTTCGCAGTGGTGGGTTCGCGCCAGAGGGGTCTGCGGGTTTGCCTCCACGTACGCCAGGTGCCCGCACACCGGGCCCCGGTGTTTGAGCCCCGTGGAGGCAGAGGGCTGCTTATTGCTGGATGCAAGTGTCCTGCGGGGTCAAGGAACGGCATGGGCACTCCCCGGGCCACACAGGGCACCGGGCCCTTAGAGAGTTCCATGGGAAATCCCCCGCCCATGCCCCCGGTACCCAAGTCTGTCCTTAGCACACTGTCTGTGCGGGGCTGAAGGTACTGCTAGGCAGTGTGGCCTGTGGGAAATCGTGCGGTCCTCTGAGTGGCAGGGAGGGCTGCTGTTTCCCCGAACAGGTGCGCAGGGACCCTGTAAAACTGCTGTGACCCCTCAAGGGTGGGTCACGAGACCCCTCAAGGGTGGGTCACGTGACCCCAAAAGGGTAGGTCACGAGACCCCTCAAGGGTGGGTCACGTGACCCCTCAGGGGTGGGTCACGTGACCCCTGTGGGGTGGGTCACGAGACCCCTCAGGGGTGGGTCACGTGATCCCTCAGGGGTGGGTCACGTGAACCCTCAGGGGTGGGTCAGGTGACCCCTCAGGGTTGGGTCACGTGACCCCTCAGGGTTTGGTCACGTGACCCCTGTGGGGTGGGTCACGAGACCCCTCAGGGGTGGGTCACGTGACCCCTCAGGGGTGGGTGACGTGACCCCTCAACGGTGGTTCAGGAGACACATCAAGGGTGGGTCCCGTGACCCGAGGGAGGCTTGTGGTGGGGAGCCTGAGTGCGCACGCGCGGCCCACTTATAGGCCCGAAATGAGCCAGCCGCGGCTCGGAGAAAAGCCATCTCCTGGGGGCCTCCCCATGTTCCTCCACTCCTCACGGAGGACCCCTTTACGGATGGAAGAAAAGGGGGATCTTCGCAGTGGTGGGTTCGGGCCAGAGGGGTCTGCGGGTTTGCCTGCACGTACGCCAGGTGCTCGCACAATGGGCCCAGGTGTTTGAGCCCCGTGGAGGCAGAGGGCTGCTTATTGCTGGATGATAGTGTCCTGCAGGGTTAAGGGAAGGCGTGGGCACTCCCAGGGCGACAGAGGGCAGCTGGCCTTTAGAGAGTTCCCTGGAAAATTCCCCGCCCAGGCCCCTGGTCCACAAGTCTATCCTGCGTACAGTGTCTGTGCGAGGCTGGGAGTGCTTCTGGGCAGTGTTCCCCAGGGGAAATCGCGTGGTCCTCTAGGTGGCAGGGAGGACTCCTGTGTCCACGGACAGGTGCCCAGGGACCCTGTGGAACTGCTGTGACCTCTAAAGGGTGGGTCAGGTGAGCCGAGGGAGGTGTGTGCTTGGGAGCCTGAGTGCGCATGCGCGGCCCACGTGTAGGCCCGAAACGAGCCAGCCGCGGCTCGGAGAAAAGCCATCTCCTGGGGACCTCCCCATGTTCCTCCACTCCTCAAGCGTGACCCCTTTACGGATGGAAGAAAAGGGGGATCTTCGCAGTGGTGGGTTCGCGCCAGAGGGGTCTGCGGGTTTCCCTCCACGTACGCCAGGTGCCCGCACACCGGGCCCAGGTGTTTGAGCCCCGTGGAGGCAGAGGGCTGCTTATTGCTGGATGCAAGTGTCCTGCGGGGTCAAGGAACGGCATGGGCACTCCCCGGGCCACACAGGGCACCGGGCCCTTAGAGAGTTCCATGGGAAATCCCCCGCCCATGCCCCCGGTACCCAAGTCTGTCCTTAGCACACTGTCTGTGCGGGGCTGAAGGTACTGCTAGGCAGTGTGGCCTGTGGGAAATCGTGCGGTCCTCTGAGTGGCAGGGAGGGCTGCTGTTTCCCCGAACAGGTGCGCAGGGACCCTGTAAAACTGCTGTGACCCCTCAAGGGTGGGTCACGAGACCCCTCAAGGGTGGGTCACGTGACCCCAAAAGGGTAGGTCACGAGACCCCTCAAGGGTGGGTCACGTGACCCCTCAGGGGTGGGTCACGAGACCCCTCAGGGGTGGGTCACGTGACCCCTCAGGGGTGGGTCACGTGACCCCTGTGGGGTGTGTCACGAGACCCCTCAGGGGTGGGTCACGTGACCCCTCAGGGGTGGGTGACGTGATCCCTCAGGGGTGGGTCACGTGATCCCTCAGGGGTGGGTCACGTGACCCCTCAGGGGTAGGTCACGAGACCCCTCAAGGGTGGGTCACGTGACCCCTCAGGGGTGGGTCACGTGATCCCTCAGGGGTGGGTCACGTGACCCCTCAGGGTTGGGTCACGTGACCCCTCAGGGTTTGGTCACGTGACCCCTGTGGGGTGGGTCACGAGACCCCTCAGGGGTGGGTCACGTGACCCCTCAGGGGTGGGTGACGTGACCCCTCAGGGTTTGGTCACGTGACCCCTGTGGGGTGGGTCACGAGACCCCTCAGGGGTGGGTCACGTGACCCCTCAGGGTTTGGTCACGTGACCCCTGTGGGGTGGGTCACGAGACCCCTCAGGGGTGGGTCACGTGACCCCTCAGGGGTGGGTGACGTGACCCCTCAACGGTGGTTCAGGAGACACGTCAAGGGTGGGTCCCGTGACCCGAGGGAGGCTTGTGGTGGGGAGCCTGAGTGCGCACGCGCGGCCCACTTATAGGCCCGAAATGAGCCAGCCGCGGCTCGGAGAAAAGCCATCTCCTGGGGGCCTCCCCATGTTCCTCCACTCCTCACGGAGGACCCCTTTACGGATGGAAGAAAAGGGGGATCTTCGCAGTGGTGGGTTCGGGCCAGAGGGGTCTGCGGGTTTGCCTGCACGTACGCCAGGTGCTCGCACAATGGGCCCAGGTGTTTGAGCCCCGTGGAGGCAGAGGGCTGCTTATTGCTGGATGATAGTGTCCTGCAGGGTTAAGGGAAGGCGTGGGCACTCCCAGGGCAACAGAGGGCACCTGGCCTTTAGAGAGTTCCCTGGAAAATTCCCCGCCCAGGCCCCTGGTCCACAAGTCTATCCTGCGTACAGTGTCTGTGCGAGGCTGGGAGTGCTTCTGGGCAGTGTTCCCCAGGGGAAATCGCGTGCTCCTCTAGGTGGCAGGGAGGGCTCCTGTGTCCACGGACAGGTGCCCAGGGACCCTGTGGAACTGCTGTGATTCTAAAGGGTGGGTCAGGTGAGCCGAGGGAGGTGTGTGCTTGGGAGCCTGAGTGCGCATGCGCGGCCCACGTGTAGGCCCGAAAGGAGCCAGCCGCGGCTCGGAGAAAAGCCATCTCCTGGGGGCCTCCCCATGTTCCTCCACTCCTCAAGCGTGACCCCTTTACGGATGGAAGAAAAGGGGGATCTTCGCAGTGGTGGGTTCGCGCCAGAGGGGTCTGCGGGTTTCCCTCCACGTACGCCAGGTGCCCGCACACCGGGCCCAGGTGTTTGAGCCCCGTGGAGGCAGAGGGCTGCTTATTGCTGGATGCAAGTGTCCTGCGGGGTCAAGGAACGGCATGGGCACTCCCCGGGCCACACAGGGCACCGGGCCCTTAGAGAGTTCCATGGGAAATCCCCCGCCCATGCCCCCGGTACCCAAGTCTGTCCTTAGCACACTGTCTGTGCGGGGCTGAAGGTACTGCTAGGCAGTGTGGCCTGTGGGAAATCGTGCGGTCCTCTGAGTGGCAGGGAGGGCTGCTGTTTCCCCGAACAGGTGCGCAGGGACCCTGTAAAACTGCTGTGACCCCTCAAGGGTGGGTCACGAGACCCCTCAAGGGTGGGTCACTTGACCCCAAAAGGGTAGGTCACGAGACCCCTCAAGGGTGGGTCACGTGACCCCTCAGGGGTGGGTCACGTGACCCCTGTGGGGTGGGTCACGAGACCCCTCAGGGGTGGGTCACGTGACCCCTTAGGGGTGGGTCACGAGACCCCTCAGGGGTGGGTCACGAGACCCCTTAGGGGTGGGTCACGTGACCCCTCAGGGGTGGGTCACGTGACCCCTCAGGGGTGGGTCACGAGACCCCTCAGTGGTGGGTCACGTGACCCCTCAGTGGTGGGTCACGTGACCCCTCAGGGGTGGGTGACGTGACCCCTCAACGGTGGTTCAGGAGACACGTCAAGGGTGGGTCCCGTGACCCGAGGGAGGCTTGTGGTGGGGAGCCTGAGTGCGCACGCGCGGCCCACTTATAGGCCCGAAATGAGCCAGCCGCGGCTCGGAGAAAAGCCATCTCCTGGGGGCCTCCCCATGTTCCTCCACTCCTCACGGAGGACCCCTTTACGGATGGAAGAAAAGGGGGATCTTCGCAGTGGTGGGTTCGGGCCAGAGGGGTCTGCGGGTTTGCCTGCACGTACGCCAGGTGCTCGCACAATGGGCCCAGGTGTTTGAGCCCCGTGGAGGCAGAGGGCTGCTTATTGCTGGATGATAGTGTCCTGCAGGGTTAAGGGAAGGCGTGGGCACTCCCAGGGCGACAGAGGGCACCTGGCCTTTAGAGAGTTCCCTGGAAAATTCCCCGCCCAGGCCCCTGGTCCACCAGTCTATCCTGCGTACAGTGTCTGTGCGAGGCTGGGAGTGCTTCTGGGCAGTGTTCCCCAGGGGAAATCGCGTGCTCCTCTAGGTGGCAGGGAGGGCTCCTGTGTCCACGGACAGGTGCCCAGGGACCCTGTGGAACTGCTGTGACCTCTAAAGGGTGGGTCAGGTGAGCCGAGGGAGGTGTGTGCTTGGGAGCCTGAGTGCGCATGCGCGGCCCACGTGTAGGCCCGAAACGAGCCAGCCGCGGCTCGGAGAAAAGCCATCTCCTGGGGGCCTCCCCATGTTCCTCCACTCCTCAAGCGTGACCCCTTTACGGATGGAAGAAAAGGGGGATCTTCGCAGTGGTGGGTTCGCGCCAGAGGGGTCTGCGGGTTTCCCTCCACGTACGCCAGGTGCCCGCACACCGGGCCCAGGTGTTTGAGCCCCGTGGAGGCAGAGGGCTGCTTATTGCTGGATGCAAGTGTCCTGCGGGGTCAAGGAACGGCATGGGCACTCCCCGGGCCACACAGGGCACCGGGCCCTTAGAGAGTTCCATGGGAAATCCCCCGCCCATGCTCCCGGTACCCAAGTCTGTCCTTAGCACACTGTCTGTGCGGGGCTGAAGGTACTGCTAGGCAGTGTGGCCTGTGGGAAATCGTGCGGTCCTCTGAGTGGCAGGGAGGGCTGCTGTTTCCCCGAACAGGTGCGCAGGGACCCTGTAAAACTGCTGTGACCCCTCAAGGGTGGGTCACGAGACCCCTCAAGGGTGGGTCACGTGACCCCAAAAGGGTAGGTCACTAGACCCCTCAAGGGTGGGTCACGTGACCCCTCAGGTGTGGGTCACGTGACCCCTGTGGGGTGGGTCACGAGACCCCTCAGGGGTGGGTCACGTGACCCCTCAGGGGTGGGTGACGTGACCCCTCAGGGGTGGGTCACGAGACCCCTCAGGGGTGGGTCACGTGACCCCTCAGGGGTGGGTCACGAGACCCCTCAGGGGTGGGTCACGTGACCCCTCAGCGGTGGGTCACGTGACCCCTCAGCGGTGGGTCACGAGACCCCTCAGGGGTGGGTCACGTGACCCCTCAGGGGTGGGTGACGTGACCCCTCAACGGTGGTTCAGGAGACACGTCAAGGGTGGGTCCCGTGACCCGAGGGAGGCTTGTGGTGGGGAGCCTGAGTGCGCACGCGCGGCCCACTTATAGGCCCGCAATGAGCCAGCCGCGGCTCGGAGAAAAGCCATCTCCTGGGGGCCTCCCCATGTTCCTCCACTCCTCAAGCGTGACCCCTTTACGGATGGAAGAAAAGGGGGATCTTCGCCGTGGTGGGTTCGCGCCAGAGGGGTCTGCGGGTTTGCCTCCACGTACGCCAGGTGCCCGCACACTGGGCCCAGGTGTTTGAACCCGTGGAGGCAGAGGGCTGCTTATTGCTGGATGCAAGTGTCCTGCGGGGTCAAGGAACGGCATGGGCACTCCCCGGGCCACACAGGGCACCGGGCCCTTAGAGAGTTCCATGGGAAATCCCCCGCCCATGCCCCCGGTACCCAAGTCTGTCCTTAGCACACTGTCTGTGCGGGGCTGAAGGTACTGCTAGGCAGTGTGGCCTGTGGGAAATCCTGCGGTCCTCTGAGTGGCAGGGAGGGCTGCTGTTTCCCCGAACAGGTGCGCAGGGACCCTGTAAAACTGCTGTGGCCTCTCAAGGTGGGTCATGTGACTCCTTAAGGTTGGGGCACGTGACCTCCCAAGGGTGGGTCACGAGACCCCTCAAGGGTGGGTCACGGGACCCCTCAAGGGTGGGTCACGAGACCCCTCAAGGGTGGGTCATGGGACCCCAAAAGGGTGGGTCACGTGACCACAAAAGGGTAGGTCACGAGACCCCTCAAGGGTGGGTCACGTGACCCCTCAGGGGTGGGTCACGTGACCCCTGTGGAGTGGGTCACGAGACCCCTCAGGGGTGGGTCACGTGACCCCTCAGGGGTGGGTCACGAGACCCCTCAGGGGTGGGTCACGTGACCCCTCAGGGGTGGGTCACGAGACCCCTCAGTGGTGGGTCACGTGACCCCTCAGTGGTGGGTCACGTGACCCCTCAGGGGTGGGTCACGAGACCCCTCAGGTGTGGGTCACGAGACCCCTCAGGGGTGGGTCACGAGACCCCTCAGGGGTGGGTCACGTGACCCCTCAGGTTTGGGTCACGTGACCCCTCAGGGGTGGGTCACGAGACCCCTCAGGGGTGGGTCACGAGACCCCTCAGGGGTGGGTCACGTGACCCCTCAGGGGTGGGTCACGTGACCCCTCAGTGTTGGTTCACGTGACCCCTCAGGGTTGGGTCACGTGACCCCTGTGGGGTGGTACCCGAGACCCCTCAGTGGTGGGTCACGTGACCCCTCAGGGGTGGGTGACGTGACCCCTCAACGGTGGTTCAGGAGACACGTCAAGGGTGGGTCCCGTGACCCGAGGGAGGCTTGTGGTGGGGAGCCTTTGTGCGCACGCGCGGCCCACTTATAGGCCCGAAATGAGCCAGCCGCGGCTCGGAGAAAAGCCATCTCCTCGGGGCCTCCCCATGTTCCTCCACTCCTCACGGAGGACCCCTTTACGGATGGAAGAAAAGGGGGATCTTCGCAGTGGTGGGTTCGGGCCAGAGGGGTCTGCGGGTTTGCCTGCACGTACGCCAGGTGCTCGCACAATGGGCCCAGGTGTTTGAGCCCCGTGGAGGCAGAGGGCTGCTTATTGCTGGATGATAGTGTCCTGCAGGGTTAAGGGAAGGCGTGGGCACTCCCAGGGCGACAGAGGGCAGCTGGCCTTTAGAGAGTTCCCTGGAAAATTCCCCGCCCAGGCCCCTGGTCCACAAGTCTATCCTGCGTACAGTGTCTGTGCGAGGCTGGGAGTGCTTCTGGGCAGTGTTCCCCAGGGGAAATCGCGTGGTCCTCTAGGTGGCAGGGAGGGCTCCTGTGTCCACGGACAGGTGCCCAGGGACCCTGTGGAACTGCTGTGACCTCTAAAGGGTGGGTCAGGTGAGCCGTGGGAGGTGTGTGCTTGGGAGCCTGAGTGCGCATGCGCGGCCCACATATAGGCCCGAAACGAGCCAGCCGCGGCTCGGAGAAAAGCCATCTCCTGGGAGCCTCCCCATGTTCCTCCACTCCTCAAGCGTGACCCCTTTACGGATGGAAGAAAAGGGGGATCTTCGCAGTGGTGTGTTCGCTCCAGAGGGGTCTGCGGGTTTCCCTCCACGTACGCCAGGTGCCCGCACACCGGGCCCAGGTGTTTGAGCCCCGTGGAGGCAGAGGGCTGCTTATTGCTGGATGCAAGTGTCCTGCGGGGTCAAGGAACGGCATGGGCACTCCCCGGGCCACACAGGGCACCGGGCCCTTAGAGAGTTCCATGGGAAATCCCCCGCCCATGCCCCCGGTACCCAAGTCTGTCCTTAGCACACTGTGTGTGCGGGGCTGAAGGTACTGCTAGGCAGTGTGGCCTGTGGGAAATCGTGCGGTCCTCTGAGTGGCAGGGAGGGCTGCTGTTTCCCCGAACAGGTGCGCAGGGACCCTGTAAAACTGCTGTGACCCCTCAAGGGTGGGTCACGAGACCCCTCAAGGGTGGGTCACGTGACCCCAAAAGGGTAGGTCACGAGACCCCTCAAGGTTGGGTCACGTGACCCCAAAAGGGTAGGTCACGAGACCCCTCAAGGGTGGGTCACGTGACCCCTCAGGGGTGGGTCACGTGACCCCTGTGGGGTGGGTCACGAGACCCCTCAGGGGTGGGTCACGTGACCCCCCAGGAGTGGGTCACGTGATCCCTCAGGGGTGGTTCACGTGACCCCTCAGGGTTGGGTCACGTGACCCCTGTAGGGTGGGTCACGAGACCCCTCAGGGGTGGGTCACGTGACCCCTCAGGGGTGGGTGACGTGACCCCTCAACGGTGGTTCAGGAGACACGTCAAGGGTGGGTCCCGTGACCCGAGGGAGGCTTGTGGTGGGGAGCCTGAGTGAGCACGCGCGGCCCACTTATAGGCCCGAAATGAGCCAGCCGCGGCTCGGAGAAAAGCCATCTCCTGGGGGCCTCCCCATGTTCCTCCACTCCTCAAGCGTGACCCCTTTACGGATGGAAGAAAAGGGGGATCTTCGCAGTGGTGGGTTCGCGCCAGAGGGGTCTGCGGGTTTCCCTCCACGTACGCCAGGTGCCCGCACACCGGGCCCAGGTGTTTGAGCCCCGTGGAGGCAGAGGGCTGCTTATTGCTGGATGCAAGTGTCCTGCGGGGTCAAGGAACGGCATGGGCACTCCCCGGGCCACACAGGGCACCGGGCCCTTAGAGAGTTCCATGGGAAATCCCCTGCCCATGCCCCCGGTATCCAAGTCTGTCCTTAGCACACTGTCTGTGCGGGGCTGAAGGTACTGCTAGGCAGTGTGGCCTGTGGGAAATCGTTCGGTCCTCTGAGTGGCAGGGAGGGCTGCTGTTTCCCCGAACAGGTGCGCAGGGACCCTGTAAAACTGCTGTGACCCCTCAAGGGTGGGTCACGAGACCCCTCAAGGGTGGGTCACGTGACCCCAAAAGGGTAGGTCACGAGACCCCTCATGGGTGGGTCACGTGACCCCAAAAGGGTAGGTCGCGAGACCCCTCAAGGGTGGGTCACGTGACCCCTCAGGGGTGGGTCACGTGACCCCTGTGGGGTGGGTCACGAGACCCATCAGGGGTGGGTCACGTGACCCCCCAGGAGTGGGTCACGTGATCCCTCAGGGGTGGGTCACGTGACCCCTCAGGGTTGGTTCACGTGACCCCTCAGGGTTGGGTCACGTGACCCCTGTGGGGTGGGTCACGAGACCCCTCAGGGGTGGGTCACGTGACCCCTCAGGGGTGGGTGACGTGACCCCTCAACGGTGGTTCAGGAGACACGTCAAGGGTGGGTCCCGTGACCCGAGGGAGGCTTGTGGTGGGGAGCCTGAGTGAGCACGCGCGGCCCACTTATAGGCCCGAAATGAGCCAGCAGCGGCTCGGAGAAAAGCCATCTCCTGGGGGCCTCCCCATGTTCCTCCACTCCTCACGGAGGACCCGTTTACGGATGGAAGAAAAGGGGGATCTTCGCAGTGGTGGGTTCGGGCCAGAGGGGTCTGCGGGTTTGCCTGCACGTACGCCAGGTGCTCGCACAATGGGCCCAGGTGTTTGAGCCCCGTGGAGGCAGAGGGCTGCTTATTGCTGGATGATAGTGTCCTGCAGGGTTAAGGGAAGGCGTGGGCACTCCCAGGGCGACAGAGGGCACCTGGCCTTTAGAGAGTTCCCTGGAAAATTCCCCGCCCAGGCCCCTGGTCCACAAGTCTATCCTGCCTACAGTGTCTGTGCGAGGCTGGGAGTGCTTCTGGGCAGTGTTCCCCAGGGGAAAACGCGTGGTCCTCTAGGTGGCAGGGAGGGCTCCTGTGTCCACGGACAGGTGCCCAGGGACCCTGTGGAACTGCTGTGACCTCTAAAGGGTGGGTCAGGTGAGCCGAGGGAGGTGTGTGCTTGGGAGCCTGAGTGCGCATGCGCGGCCCACTTATAGGCCCGAAACTAGCCAGCCGCGGCTCGGAGAAAAGCCATCTCCTGGGGGCCTCCCCATGTTCCTCCACTCCTCAAGCGTGACCCCTTTACGGATGGAAGAAAAGGGGGATCTTCGCAGTGGTGGGTTCGCGCCAGAGGGGTCTGCGGGTTTGCCTCCACGTACGCCAGGTGCCCGCACACCGGGCCCCGGTGTTTGAGCCCCGTGGAGGCAGAGGGCTGCTTATTGCTGGATGCAAGTGTCCTGCGGGGTCAAGGAACGGCATGGGCACTCCCCGGGCCACACAGGGCACCGGGCCCTTAGAGAGTTCCATGGGAAATCCCCCGCCCATGCCCCCGGTACCCAAGTCTGTCCTTAGCACACTGTCTGTGCGGGGCTGAAGGTACTGCTAGGCAGTGTGGCCTGTGGGAAATCGTGCGGTCCTCTGAGTGGCAGGGAGGGCTGCTGTTTCCCCGAACAGGTGCGCAGGGACCCTGTAAAACTGCTGTGACCCCTCAAGGGTGGGTCACGAGACCCCTCAAGGGTGGGTCACGTGACCCCAAAAGGGGAGGTCACGAGACCCCTCAAGGGTGGGTCACGTGACCCCAAAAGGGTAGGTCACGAGACCCCTCAAGGGTGGGTCACGTGACCCCTCAGGGGTGGGTCACGTGACCCCTGTGGGGTGGGTCACAAGACCCCTCAGGGGTGGGTCACGTGACCCCCCAGGAGTGGGTCACGTGATCCCTCAGGGGTGGGTCACGTGACCCCTCAGGGTTGGTTCACGTGACCCCTCATGGTTGGGTCACGTGACCCCTCAGGGGTGGGTCACGAGACCCCTCAGGGGTGGTTCACGTGACCCCTCAGGGGTGGGTGACGTGACCCCTCAACGGTGGTTCAGGAGACACGTCAAGGGTGGGTCCCGTGACCCGAGGGAGGCTTGTGGTGGGGAGCCTGAGTGCGCACCCGCGGCCCACTTATAGGCCCGAAATGAGCCAGACGCGGCTCGGAGAAAAGCCATCTCCTGGGGGCCTCCCCATGTTCCTCCACTCCTCAAGGAGGACCCCTTTACGGATGGAAGAAAAGGGGGATCTTCGCAGTGGTGGGTTCGCGCCAGAGGGGTCTGCGGGTTTGCCTCCACGTACGCCAGGTGCCCGCACACCGGGCCCCGGTGTTTGAGCCCCGTGGAGGCAGAGGGCTGCTTATTGCTGGATGCAAGTGTCCTGCGGGGTCAAGGAACGGCATGGGCACTCCCCGGGCCACACAGGGCACCGGGCCCTTAGAGAGTTCCATGGGAAATCCCCCGCCCATGCCCCCGGTACCCAAGTCTGTCCTTAGCACAGTGTCTGTGCGGGGCTGAAGGTACTGCTAGGCAGTGTGGCCTGTGGGAAAGCGTGCGGTCCTCTGAGTGGCAGGGAGGGCTGCTGTTTCTCCGAACAGGTGCGCAGGGACCCTGTAAAACTGCTGTGACCCCTCAAGGGTGGGTCACGCGACCCCTCAAGGGTGGGTCACGTGACCCCAAAAGGGTAGGTCACGAGACCCCTCAAGGGTGGGTCACGTGACCCCAAAAGGGTAGGTCACGAGACCCCTCAAGGGTGGGTCACGTGACCCCTGTGGGGTGGGTCATGAGACCCCTCAGGGGTGGGTCACGTGACCCCCCAGGAGTGGGTCACGTGACCCCTCAGGGGTGGGTCACGAGACCCCTCAGGGTTGGTTCACGTGACCCCTCAGGTTTGGGTCACATGACCCCTCAGGGGTGGGTCACGAGACCCCTCAGGGGAGGGTCACGTGACCCCAAAAGGGTAGGTCACGAGACCCCTCAAGGGTGGGTCACGTGACCCCTCAGGGGTGGGTCACGTGACCCCTCAGGGGTGGGTGACGTGACCCCTCAACGGTGGTTCAGGAGACACGTCAAGGGTGGGTCCCGTGACCCGAGGGAGGCATGTTGTGGGGAGCCTGAGTGCGCACGCGCGGCCCACATATAGGCCCTAAATGAGCCAGCCGCGGCTCGGAGAAAAGCCATCTCCTGGGGGCCTCCCCATGTTCCTCCACTCCTCAAGCGTGACCCCTTTACGGATGGAAGAAAAGGGGGATCTTCGCAGTGGTGGGTTCGCGCCAGAGGGGTCTGCGGGTTTCCCTCCACGTACGCCAGGTGCCCGCACACCGGGCCCAGGTGTTTGAGCCCCGTGGAGGCAGAGGGCTGCTTATTGCTGGATGCAAGTGTCCTGCGGGGTCAAGGAACGGCATGGGCACTCCCCGGGCCACACAGGGCACCGGGCCCTTAGAGAGTTCCATGGGAAATCCCCCGCCCATGCCCCCGGTACCCAAGTCTGTCCTTAGCACACTGTCTGTGCGGGGCTGAAGGTACTGCTAGGCAGTGTGGCCTGTGGGAAATCGTGCGGTCCTCTGAGTGGCAGGGAGGGCTGCTGTTTCCCCGAACAGGTGCGCAGGGACCCTGTAAAACTGCGGTGACCCCTCAAGGGTGGGTCACGAGACCCCTCAAGGGTGGGTCACGTGACCCCAAAAGGGTAGGTCACGAGACCCCTCAAGGGTGGGTCACGTGACCCCAAAAGGGTAGGTCACGAGACCCCTCAAGGGTGGGTCACGTGACCCCTCAGGGGTGGGTCACGTGACCCCTGCGGGGTGGGTCACGAGACCCCTCAGGGTTGGTTCACGTGACCCCTCAGGGTTGGGTCACGTGACCCCTGTGGGGTGGGTCACGAGACCCCTCAGGGGTGGGTCACGTGACCCCTCAGGTGTGGGTGACGTGACCCCTCAACGGTGGTTCAGGAGACACGTCAAGGGTGGGTCCCGTGACCCGAGGGAGGCTTGTGGTGGGGAGCCTGAGTGCGCACGCGCGGCCCACTTATAGGCCCGAAATGAGCCAGCTGCGGCTCGGAGAAAAGCCATCTCCTGGGGGCCTCCCCATGTTCCTCCACTCCTCACGGAGGACCCCTTTACGGATGGAAGAAAAGGGGGATCTTCGCAGTGGTGTGTTCGGGCCAGAGGGGTCTGCGGGTTTGCCTGCACGTACGCCAGGTGCAAGCACAATGGGCCCAGGTGTTTGAGCCCCGTGGAGGCAGAGGGCTGCTTATTGCTGGATGATAGTGTCCTGCAGGGTTAAGGGAAGGCGTGGGCACTCCCAGGGCGACAGAGGGCAGCTGGCCTTTAGAGAGTTCCCTGGAAAATTCCCCGCCCAGGCCCCTGGTCCACAAGTCTATCCTGCGTACAGTGTCTGTGCGAGGCTGGGAGTGCTTCTGGGCATTGTTCCCCAGGGGAAATCGCGTGGTCCTCTAGGTGGCAGGGAGGGCTCCTGTGTCCACGGACAGGTGCCCAGGGACCCTGTGGAACTGCTGTGACCTCTAAAGGGTGGGTCAGGTGAGCCGAGGGAGGTGTGTGCTTGGGAGCCTGAGTGCACATGCGCGCCCCACGTATAGGCCCGAAAGGAGCCAGCCGCGGCTCGGAGAAAAGCCATCTCCTGGGGCCCTCCCCATGTTCTTCCACTCCTCAAGCGTGACCCCTTTACGGATGGAAGAAAAGGGGGATCTTCGCAGTGGTGGGTTCGCGCCAGAGGCGTCTGCGGGTTTGCCTCCACGTACGCCAGGTGCCCGCACACCGGGCCCAGGTGTTTGAGCCCCGTGGGGGCAGAGGGCTGCTTATTGCTGGATGCAAGTGTCCTGCGGGGTCAAGGAACGGCATGGGCACTCCCCGGGCCACACAGGGCACCGGGCCCTTAGAGAGTTCCATGGGAAATCCCCCGCCCATGCCCCCGGTACCCAAGTCTGTCCTTAGCACACTGTCTGTGCGGGGCTGAAGGTACTGCTAGGCAGTGTGTCCTGTGGGAAATTGTGCGGTCCTCTGAGTGGAGGGAGGGCTGCTGTTTCCCCGAACAGGTGCGCAGGGACCCTGTAAAACTGCTGTGACCCCTCAAGGGTGGGTCACGAGACCCCTCAAGGGTGGGTCATGTGACCCCAAAAGGGTGGGTCACGTGACCCCAAAAGGGTAGGTCACGAGACCCCTCAAGCGTGGGTCACGTGACCCCTCAGGGGTGGGTCACGTGACCCCTCAGGGGTGGGTCACGAGACCCCTCAGGGGTGGGTCACGTGACCCCTCAGGGGTGGGTCACGAGACCCCTCAGGGGTGGGTCACGTGACCCCTCAGCGGTGGGTCACGTGACCCCTCAGCGGTGGGTCACGAGACCCCTCAGGGGTGGGTCACGTGACCCCTCAGGGGTGGGTGACGTGACCCCTCAACGGTGGTTCAGGAGACACGTCAAGGGTGGGTCCCGTGACCCGAGGGAGGCTTGTGGTGGGGAGCCTGAGTGCGCACGCGCGGCCCACTTATAGGCCCGCAATGAGCCAGCCGCGGCTCGGAGAAAAGCCATCTCCTGGGGGCCTCCCCATGTTCCTCCACTCCTCAAGCGTGACCCCTTTACGGATGGAAGAAAAGGGGGATCTTCGCCGTGGTGGGTTCGCGCCAGAGGGGTCTGCGGGTTTGCCTCCACGTACGCCAGGTGCCCGCACACTGGGCCCAGGTGTTTGAACCCGTGGAGGCAGAGGGCTGCTTATTGCTGGATGCAAGTGTCCTGCGGGGTCAAGGAACGGCATGGGCACTCCCCGGGCCACACAGGGCACCGGGCCCTTAGAGAGTTCCATGGGAAATCCCCCGCCCATGCCCCCGGTACCGAAGTCTGTCCTTAGCACACTGTCTGTGCGGGGCTGAAGGTACTGCTAGGCAGTGTGTCCTGTGGGAAATCCTGCGGTCCTCTGAGTGGCAGGGAGGGCTGCTGTTTCCCCGAACAGGTGCGCAGGGACCCTGTAAAACTGCTGTGGCCTCTCAAGGTGGGTCATGTGACTCCTTAAGGTTGGGGCACGTGACCTCCCAAGGGTGGGTCACGAGACCCCTCAAGGGTGGGTCACGGGACCCCTCAAGGGTGGGTCACGAGACCCCTCAAGGGTGGGTCATGGGACCCCAAAAGTGTGGGTCACGTGACCACAAAAGGGTAGGTCACGAGACCCCTCAAGGGTGGGTCACGTGACCCCTCAGGGGTGGGTCACGTGACCCCTGTGGAGTGGGTCACGAGACCCCTCAGGGGTGGGTCACGTGACCCCTCAGGGGTGGGTCACGAGACCCCTCAGGGGTGGGTCACGTGACCCCTCAGGGGTGGGTCACGAGACCCCTCAGTGGTGGGTCACGTGACCCCTCAGTGGTGGGTCACGTGACCCCTCAGGGGTGGGTCACGAGACCCCTCAGGGGTGGGTCACGAGACCCCTCAGGGGTGGGTCACGAGACCCCTCAGGTTTGGGTCACGTGACCCCTCAGGGGTGGGTCACGTGACCCCTCAGGGGTGGGTCACGTGACCCCTCAGGGGTGGGTCACGAGACCCCTCAGGGGTGGGTCACGAGACCCCTCAGGGGTGGGTCACGTGACCCCTCAGGGGTGGGTCACGTGACCCCTCAGTGTTGGTTCACGTGACCCCTCAGGGTTGGGTCACGTGACCCCTGTGGGGTGGTACCCGAGACCCCTCAGGGGTGGGTCACGTGACCCCTCAGGGGTGGGTGACGTGACCCCTCAACGGTGGTTCAGGAGACACGTCAAGGGTGGGTCCCGTGACCCGAGGGAGGCTTGTGGTGGGGAGCCTTTGTGCGCACGCGCGGCCCACTTATAGGCCCGAAATGAGCCAGCCGCGGCTCGGAGAAAAGCCATCTCCTCGGGGCCTCCCCATGTTCCTCCACTCCTCACGGAGGACCCCTTTACGGATGGAAGAAAAGGGGGATCTTCGCAGTGGTGGGTTCGGGCCAGAGGGGTCTGCGGGTTTGCCTGCACGTACGCCAGGTGCTCGCACAATGGGCCCAGGTGTTTGAGCCCCGTGGAGGCAGAGGGCTGCTTATTGCTGGATGATAGTGTCCTGCAGGGTTAAGGGAAGGCGTGGGCACTCCCAGGGCGACAGAGGGCAGCTGGCCTTTAGAGAGTTCCCTGGAAAATTCCCCGCCCAGGCCCCTGGTCCACAAGTCTATCCTGCGTACAGTGTCTGTGCGAGGCTGGGAGTGCTTCTGGGCAGTGTTCCCCAGGGGAAATCGCGTGGTCCTCTAGGTGGCAGGGAGGGCTCCTGTGTCCACGGACAGGTGCCCAGGGACCCTGTGGAACTGCTGTGACCTCTAAAGGGTGGGTCAGGTGAGCCGTGGGAGGTGTGTGCTTGGGAGCCTGAGTGCGCATGCGCGGCCCACGTATAGGCCCGAAACGAGCCAGCCGCGGCTCGGAGAAAAGCCATCTCCTGGGAGCCTCCCCATGTTCCTCCACTCCTCAAGCGTGACCCCTTTACGGATGGAAGAAAAGGGGGATCTTCGCAGTGGTGTGTTCGCTCCAGAGGGGTCTGCGGGTTTCCCTCCACGTACGCCAGGTGCCCGCACACCGGGCCCAGGTGTTTGAGCCCCGTGGAGGCAGAGGGCTGCTTATTGCTGGATGCAAGTGTCCTGCGGGGTCAAGGAACGGCATGGGCACTCCCCGGGCCACACAGGGCACCGGGCCCTTAGAGAGTTCCATGGGAAATCCCCCGCCCATGCCCCCGGTACTCAAGTCTGTCCTTAGCACACTGTGTGTGCGGGGCTGAAGGTACTGCTAGGCAGTGTGGCCTGTGGGAAATCGTGCGGTCCTCTGATTGGCAGGGAGGGCTGCTGTTTCCCCGAACAGGTGCGCAGGGACCCTGTAAAACTGCTGTGACCCCTCAAGGGTGGGTCACGAGACCCCTCAAGGGTGGGTCACGTGACCCCAAAAGGGTAGGTCACGAGACCCCTCAAGGGTGGGTCACGTGACCCCAAAAGGGTAGGTCACGAGACCCCTCAAGGGTGGGTCACGTGACCCCTCAGGGGTGGGTCACGTGACCCCTGTGGGGTGGGTCACAAGACCCCTCAGGGGTGGGTCACGTGACCCCCCAGGAGTGGGTCACGTGATCCCTCAGGGGTGGTTCACGTGACCCCTCAGGGTTGGGTCACGTGACCCCTGTAGGGTGGGTCACGAGACCCCTCAGGGGTGGGTCACGTGACCCCTCAGGGGTGGGTGACGTGACCCCTCAACGGTGGTTCAGGAGACACGTCAAGGGTGGGTCCCGTGACCCGAGGGAGGCTTGTGGTGGGGAGCCTGAGTGAGCACGCGCGGCCCACTTATAGGCCCGAAATGAGCCAGCCGCGGCTCGGAGAAAAGCCATCTCCTGGGGGCCTCCCCATGTTCCTCCACTCCTCAAGCGTGACCCCTTTACGGATGGAAGAAAAGGGGGATCTTCGCAGTGGTGGGTTCGCGCCAGAGGGGTCTGCGGGTTTCCCTCCACGTACGCCAGGTGCCCGCACACCGGGCCCAGGTGTTTGAGCCCCGTGGAGGCCGAGGGCTGCTTATTGCTGGATGCAAGTGTCCTGCGGGGTCAAGGAACGGCATGGGCACTCCCCGGGCCACACAGGGCACCGGGCCCTTAGAGAGTTCCATGGGAAATCCCCCGCCCATGCCCCCGGTACCCAAGTCTGTCCTTAGCACACTGTCTGTGCGGGGCTGAAGGTACTGCTAGGCAGTGTGCCCTGTGGGAAATCGTGCGGTCCTCTGAGTGGCAGGGAGGGCTGCTGTTTCCCCGAACAGGTGAGCAGGGACCCTGTAAAACTGCTGTGACCCCTCAAGGGTGGGTCACGGGACCCCTCAAGGGTGGGTCACGTGACCCCAAAAGGGTAGGTCACGAGACCCCTCAAGGGTGGGTCACGTGACCCCAAAAGGGTAGGTCACGAGACCCCTCAAGGGTGGGTCACGTGACCCCTCAGGGGTGGGTCACGTGACCCCTGTGGGGTGGGTCACAAGACCCCTCAGGGGTGGGTCACGTGACCCCCCAGGAGTGGGTCACGTGATCCCTCAGGGGTGGGTCACGTGACCCCTCAGGGTTGGTTCACGTGACCCCTCATGGTTGGGTCACGTGACCCCTCAGGGGTGGGTCACGAGACCCCTCAGGGGTGGTTCACGTGACCCCTCAGGGGTGGGTGACGTGACCCCTCAACCGTGGTTCAGGAGACACGTCAAGGGTGGGTTCGTGACCCGAGGGAGGCTTGTGGTGGGGAGCCTGAGTGCGCACCCGCGGCCCACTTATAGGCCCGAAATGAGCCAGACGCGGCTCGGAGAAAAGCCATCTCCTGGGGGCCTCCCCATGTTCCTCCACTCCTCAAGGAGGACCCCTTTACGGATGGAAGAAAAGGGGGATCTTCGCAGTGGTGGGTTCGCGCCAGAGGGGTCTGCGGGTTTGCCTCCACGTACGCCAGGTGCCCGCACACCGGGCCCCGGTGTTTGAGCCCCGTGGAGGCAGAGGGCTGCTTATTGCTGGATGCAAGTGTCCTGCGGGGTCAAGGAACGGCATGGGCACTCCCCGGGCCACACAGGGCACCGGGCCCTTAGAGAGTTCCATGGGAAATCCCCCGCCCATGCCTGCGGTACCCAAGTCTGTCCTTAGCACACTGTCTGTGCGGGGCTGAAGGTACTGCTAGGCAGTGTGGCCTGTGGGAAAGCGTGCGGTCCTCTGAGTGGCAGGGAGGGCTGCTGTTTCTCCGAACAGGTGCGCAGGGACCCTGTAAAACTGCTGTGACCCCTCAAGGGTGGGTCACGCGACCCAACAAGGGTGGGTCACGTGACCCCAAAAGGGTAGGTCACGAGACCCCTCAAGGGTGGGTCACGTGACCCCTGTGGGGTGGGTCATGAGACCCCTCAGGGGTGGGTCACGTGACCCCCCAGGAGTGGGTCACGTGACCCCTCAGGGGTGGGTCACGAGACCCCTCAGGGTTGGTTCACGTGACCCCTCAGGGTTGGGTCACATGACCCCTCAGGGGTGGGTCACGAGACCCCTCAGGGGAGGGTCACGTGACCCCAAAAGGGTAGGTCACGAGACCCCTCAAGGGTGGGTCACGTGACCCCTCAGCGGTGGGTCACGTGACCCCTCAGGGGTGGGTCACGTGACCCCTCAGGGGTGGGTGACGTGACCCCTCAACGGTGGTTCAGGAGACACGTCAAGGGTGGGTCCCGTGACCCGAGGGAGGCTTGTTGTGGGGAGCCTGAGTGCGCACGCGCGGCCCACATATAGGCCCTAAATGAGCCAGCCGCGGCTCGGAGAAAAGCCATCTCCTGGGGGCCTCCCCATGTTCCTCCACTCCTCAAGCGTGACCCCTTTACGGATGGAAGAAAAGGGGGATCTTCGCAGTGGTGGGTTCGCGCCAGAGGGGTCTGCGGGTTTCCCTCCACGTACGCCAGGTGCCCGCACACCGGGCCCAGGTGTTTGAGCCCCGTGGAGGCAGAGGGCTGCTTATTGCTGGATGCAAGTGTCCTGCGGGGTCAAGGAACGGCATGGGCACTCCCCGGGCCACACAGGGCACCGGGCCCTTAGAGAGTTCCATGGGAAATCCCCCGCCCATGCCCCCGGTACCCAAGTCTGTCCTTAGCACACTGTCTGTGCGGGGCTGAAGGTACTGCTAGGCAGTGTGGCCTGTGGGAAATCGTGCGGTCCTCTGAGTGGCAGGGAGGGCTGCTGTTTCCCCGAACAGGTGCGCAGGGACCCTGTAAAACTGCGGTGACCCCTCAAGGGTGGGTCACGAGACCCCTCAAGGGTGGGTCACGTGACCCCAAAAGGGTAGGTCACGAGACCCCTCAAGGGTGGGTCACGTGACCCCAAAAGGGTAGGTCACGAGACCCCTCAAGGGTGGGTCACGTGACCCCTCAGGGGTGGGTCACGTGACCCCTGTGGGGTGGGTCACGAGACCCCTCAGGGTTGGTTCACGTGACCCCTCAGGGTTGGGTCACGTGACCCCTGTGGGGTGGGTCACGAGACCCCTCAGGGGTGGGTCACGTGACCCCTCAGGTGTGGGTGACGTGACCCCTCAACGGTGGTTCAGGAGACACGTCAAGGGTGGGTCCCGTGACCCGAGGGAGGCTTGTGGTGGGGAGCCTGAGTGCGCACGCGCGGCCCACTTATAGGCCCGAAATGAGCCCACCGCGGCTCGGAGAAAAGCCATCTCCTGGGGGCCTCCCCATGTTCCTCCACTCCTCAAGCGTGACCCCTTTACGGATGGAAGAAAAGGGGGATCTTCGCAGTGGTGGGTTCGCGCCAGAGGGGTCTGCGGGTTTCCCTCCACGTACGCCAGGTGCCCGCACACCGGGCCCAGGTGTTTGAGCCCCGTGGAGGCAGAGGGCTGCTTATTGCTGGATGCAAGTGTCCTGCGGGGTCAAGGAACGGCATGGGCACTCCCCGGGCCACACAGGGCACCGGGCCCTTAGAGAGTTCCATGGGAAATCCCCCGCCCATGCCCCCGGTACCCAAGTCTGTCCTTAGCACACTGTCTGTGCGGGGCTGAAGGTACTGCTAGGCAGTGTGGCCTGTGGGAAATGGTGCGGTCCTCTGAGTGGCAGGGAGGGCTGCTGTTTCCCCGAACAGGTGCGCAGGGACCCTGTAAAACTGCTGTGACCCCTCAAG
Organism: Desmodus rotundus; assembly: GCF_022682495.2. Classification (NCBI taxonomy): domain Eukaryota; kingdom Metazoa; phylum Chordata; class Mammalia; order Chiroptera; family Phyllostomidae; genus Desmodus; species Desmodus rotundus. The sequence goes on from NW_026527212.1 coordinate 119,974, forward strand.
GGTGGGTCACGAGACCCCTCAAGGGTGGACCACGTGACCCCAAAAGGGTAGGTCACGAGACCCCTCAAGGGTGGGTCATGTGACCCCAAAAGGGTAGGTCACGAGACCCCTCAAGGGTGGGTCACGTGACCCCTCAGGGGTGGGTCACGAGACCCCTCAGGGGTGGGTCACGAGACCCCTCAGGGGTGGGTCACGTGACCCCTCAGGGGTGGGTCACGAGACCCCTCAGTGGTGGGTCACGTGACCCCTCAGTGGTGGGTCACGTGACCCCTCAGGGGTGGGTCACGTGACCCCTCAGGAGTGGGTCACGAGACCCCTCAGGGGTGGGTCACGTGACCCCTGTGGGGTGGGTCACAAGACCCCTCAGGGGTGGGTCACGTGACCCCTCAGGGGTGGGTGACGTGACCCCTCAACGGTGGTTCAGGAGACACGTCAAGGGTGGGTCCCGTGACCCGAGGGAGGCTTGTGGTGGGGAGCCTGTGTGCGCACGCGCGGCCCACTTATAGGCCCGAAATGAGCCAGCCGCGGCTCGGAGAAAAGCCATCTCCTGGGGGCCTCCCCATGTTCCTCCACTCCTCAAGGAGGACCCCTTTATGGATGGAAGAAAAGGGGGATCTTCGCAGTGGTGGGTTCGGGCCAGAGGGGTATGCGGGTTTGCCTGCACGTACGCCAGGTGCTCGCACAATGGGCCCAGGTGTTTGAGCCCCGTGGAGGCAGAGGGCTGCTTATTGCTGGATGATAGTGTCCTGCAGGGTTAAGGGAAGGCGTGGGCACTCCCAGGGCGACAGAGGGCACCTGGCCTTTAGAGAGTTCCCTGGAAAATTCCCCGCCCAGGCCCCTGGTCCACAAGTCTATCCTGCGTACAGTGTCTGTGCGAGGCTGGGAGTGCTTCTGGGCAGTGTTCCCCATGGGAAATCGCGTGGTCTTCTAGGTGGCAGGGAGGGCTCCTGTGTCCACGGACAGGTGCCCAGGGACCCTGGGGAACTGCTGTGACCTCTAAAGGGTGGGTCAGGTGAGCGGAGGGAGGTGTGTGCTTGGGAGCCTGAGTGCGCATGCGCGGCCCAAGTATAGGCCCGAAACGAGCCAGCCGCGGCTCGGAGAAAAGCCATCTCCTGGGGGCCTCCCCATGTTCCTCCACTCCTCAAGCGTGACCCCTTTACGGATGGAAGAAAAGGGGGATCTTCGCAGTGGTGGGTTCGCGCCAGAGGGGTCTGCGGGTTTCCCTCCACGTACGCCAGGTGCCCGCACACCGGGCCCAGGTGTTTGAGCCCCGTGGAGGCAGAGGGCTGCTTATTGCTGGATGCAAGTGTCCTGCGGGGTCAAGGAACGGCATGGGCACTCCCCGGGCCACACAGGGCACCGGGCCCTTAGAGAGTTCCATGGGAAATCCCCCGCCCATGCCCCCGGTACCCAAGTCTGTCCTTAGCACAGTGTCTGTGCGGGGCTGAAGGTACTGCTAGGCAGTGTGGCCTGTGGGAAATCGTGCGGTCCTCTGAGTGGCAGGGAGGGCTGCTGTTTCCCCGAACAGGTGCGCAGGGACCCTGTAAAACAGCTGTGACCTCTCAAGGTGGGTCATGTGACCCCTTAAGGGTGGGGCACGTGACCTCCCAAGTGTGGTTCACGGGACCCCTCAAGGGTGGGTCACGAGACCCCTCAAGTGTGGGTCATGTGACCCCAAAAGGGTGGGTCACGTGACCCCAAAAGGGTAGGTCACGAGACCTCTCAAGGGTGGGTCACGAGACCCCTCAGGGGTGGGTCACGAGACCCCTCAGGGGTGGGTCACGAGACCCCTCAAGGGTGGGTCACGTGACCCCTCAGGGGTGGGTCACGTGACCCCTGTGGGGTGGGTCACGAGACCCCTCAGGGGTGGGTCACGTGACCCCTCAGGGGTGGGTCACGAGACCCCTCAGGGGTGGGTCACGTGACCCCTCAGGGGTGGGTCACGTGACCCCTCAGGGGTGGGTCACGTGACCCCTCAGGGGTGGGTCACGAGACCCCTCAGGGGTGGGTCACGTGACCCGTCAGTGGTGGGTCACGTGACCCCTCAGGGGTGGGTCACGTGACCCCTCAGGGGTGGGTCACGAGACCCCTCAGGGGTGGGTCACGTGACCCCTGTGGGGTGGGTCACAAGACCCCTCAGGGGTGGGTCACGTGACCCCTCAGGGGTGGGTGACGTGACCCCTCAACGGTGGTTCAGGAGACACGTCAAGGGTGGGTCCCGTGACCCGAGGGAGGCTTGTGGTGGGGAGCCTGAGTGCGCACGCGCGGCCCACTTATAGGCCCGAAATGAGCCAGCCGCGGCTCGGAGAAAAGCCATCTCCTGGGGGCCTCCCCATGTTCCTCCACTCCTCAAGGAGGACCCCTTTACGGATGGAAGAAAAGGGGGATCTTCGCAGTGGTGGGTTCGCGCCAGAGGGGTCTGCGGGTTTCCCTCCACGTACGCCAGGTGCCCGCACACCGGGCCCAGGTGTTTGAGCCCCGTGGAGGCAGAGGGCTGCTTATTGCTGGATGCAAGTGTCCTGTGGGGTCAAGGAACGGCATGGGCACTCCCCGGGCCACACAGGGCACCGGGCCCTTAGAGAGTTCCATGGGAAATCCCCCGCCCATGCCCCCGGTACCCAAGTCTTTCCTTAGCACACTGTCTGTGCGGGGCTGAAGGTACTGCTAGGCAGTGTGGCCTGTGGGAAATCGTGCGGTCCTCTGAGTGGCAGGGAGGGCTGCTGTTTCCCCGAACAGGTGCGCAGGGACCCTGTAAAACTGCTGTGACCCCTCAAGGGTGGGTCACGAGACCCCTCAAGGGTGGGTCACGTGACCCCAAAAGGGTAGGTCACGAGACCCCTCAAGGGTGGGTCACGTGACCCCTCAGGGGTGGGTCACGTGACCCCTGTGGGGTGGGTCACGAGACCCCTCAGGGGTGGGTCACGTGACCCCCCAGGAGTGGGTCACGTGATCCCTCAGGGGTGGGTCACGTGACCCCTCAGGTTTGGTTCACGTGACCCCTCAGGGTTGGGACACGTGACCCCTGTGGGGTGGGTCACGAGACCCCTCAGGGGTGGTCACGTGACCCCTCAGGGGTGGGTGACGTGACCCCTCAACGGTGGTTCAGGAGACACGTCAAGGGTGGGTCCCGTGACCCGAGGGAGGCTTGTGGTGGGGAGCCTGAGTGCGCACGCGCGGCCCACTTATAGGCCCGAAATGAGCCAGCCGCGGCTCGGAGAAAAGCCATCTCCTGGGGGCCTCCCCATGTTCCTCCACTCCTCACGGAGGACCCCTTTACGGATGGAAGAAAAGGGGGATCTTCGCAGTGGTTGGTTCGGGCCACAGGGGTCTGCGGGTTTGCCTGCACGTACGCCAGGTGCTCGCACAATGGGCCCAGGTATTTGAGCCCCGTGGAGGCAGAGGGCTGCTTATTGCTGGATGATAGTGTCCTGCAGGGTTAAGGGAAGGTGTGCGCACTCCCAGGGCGACAGAGGGCACCTGGCCTTTAGAGAGTTCCCTGGGAAATCCCCCGCCCATGCCCGCGGTACCCAAGTCTGTCCTTAGCACACTGTCTGTGCGGGGCTGAAGGTACTGCTAGGCAGTGTGGCCTGTGGGAAAGCGTGCGGTCCTCTGAGTGGCAGGGAGGGCTGCTGTTTCTCCGAACAGGTGCGCAGGGACCCTGTAAAACTGCTGTGACCCCTCAAGGGTGGGTCACGCGACCCCTCAAGGGTGGGTCACGTGACCCCAAAAGGGTAGGTCACGAGACCCCTCAAGGGTGGGTCACGTGACCCCTGTGGGGTGGGTCATGAGACCCCTCAGGGGTGGGTCACGTGACCCCCCAGGAGTGGGTCACGTGACCCCTCAGGGGTGGGTCACGAGACCCCTCAGGGTTGGTTCACGTGACCCCTCAGGGTTGGGTCACATGACCCCTCAGGGGTGGGTCACGAGACCCCTCAGGGGAGGGTCACGTGACCCCAAAAGGGTAGGTCACGAGACCCCTCAAGGGTGGGTCACGTGACCCCTCAGCGGTGGGTCACGTGACCCCTCAGGGGTGGGTCACGTGACCCCTCAGAGGTGGGTGACGTGACCCCTCAACGGTGGTTCAGGAGACACGTCAAGGGTGGGTCCCGTGACCCGAGGGAGGCTTGTTGTGGGGAGCCTGAGTGCGCACGCGCGGCCCACATATAGGCCCTAAATGAGCCAGCCGCGGCTCGGAGAAAAGCCATCTCCTGGGGGCCTCCCCATGTTCCTCCACTCCTCAAGCGTGACCCCTTTACGGATGGAAGAAAAGGGGGATCTTCGCAGTGGTGGGTTCGCGCCAGAGGGGTCTGCGGGTTTCCCTCCACGTACGCCAGGTGCCCGCACACCGGGCCCAGGTGTTTGAGCCCCGTGGAGGCAGAGGGCTGCTTATTGCTGGATGCAAGTGTCCTGCGGGGTCAAGGAACGGCATGGGCACTCCCCGGGCCACACAGGGCACCGGGCCCTTAGAGAGTTCCATGGGAAATCCCCCGCCCATGCCCCCGGTACCCAAGTCTGTCCTTAGCACACTGTCTGTGCGGGGCTGAAGGTACTGCTAGGCAGTGTGGCCTGTGGGAAATGGTGCGGTCCTCTGAGTGGCAGGGAGGGCTGCTGTTTCCCCGAACAGGTGCGCAGGGACCCTGTAAAACTGCGGTGACCCCTCAAGGGTGGGTCACGAGACCCCTCAAGGGTGGGTCACGTGACCCCAAAAGGGTAGGTCACGAGACCCCTCAAGGGTGGGTCACGTGACCCCAAAAGGGTAGGTCACGAGACCCCTCAAGGGTGGGTCACGTGACCCCTCAGGGGTGGGTCACGTGACCCCTGTGGGGTGGGTCACGAGACCCCTCAGGGTTGGTTCACGTGACCCCTCAGGGTTGGGTCACGTGACCCCTGTGGGGTGGGTCACGAGACCCCTCAGGGGTGGGTCACGTGACCCCTCAGGTGTGGGTGACGTGACCCCTCAACGGTGGTTCAGGAGACACGTCAAGGGTGGGTCCCGTGACCCGAGGGAGGCTTGTGGTGGGGAGCCTGAGTGCGCACGCGCGGCCCACTTATAGGCCCGAAATGAGCCCACCGCGGCTCGGAGAAAAGCCATCTTCTGGGGGCCTCCCCATGTTCCTCCACTCCTCACGGAGGACCCGTTTACGGATGGAAGAAAAGGGGGATCTTCGCAGTGGTGGGTTCGGGCCAGAGGGGTCTGCGGGTTTGCCTGCACGTACGCCAGGTGCTCGCACAATGGGCCCAGGTGTTTGAGCCCCGTGGAGGTAGAGGGCTGCTTATTGCTGGATGATAGTGTCCTGCAGGGTTAAGGGAAGGCGTGGGCACTCCCAGGGCGACAGAGGGCACCTGGCCTTTAGAGAGTTCCCTGGAAAATTCCCCGCCCAGGCCCCTGGTCCACAAGTCTATCCTGCCTACAGTGTCTGTGCGAGGCTGGGAGTGCTTCTGGGCAGTGTTCCCCAGGGGAAAACGCGTGGTCCTCTAGGTGGCAGGGAGGGCTCCTGTGTCCACGGACAGGTGCCCAGGGACCCTGTGGAACTGCTGTGACCTCTAAGGGTGGGTCAGGTGAGCCGAGGGAGGTGTGTGCTTGGGAGCCTGAGTGCGCATGCGCGGCCCACGTATAGGCCCGAAACGAGCCAGCCGCGGCTCGGAGAAAAGCCATCTCCTGGGGGCCTCCCCATGTTCCTCCACTCCTCAAGCGTGACCCCTTTACGGATGGAAGAAAAGGGGGATCTTCGCAGTGGTGGGTTCGCGCCAGAGGGGTCTGCGGGTTTGCCTCCACGTACGCCAGGTGCCCGCACACCGGGCCCCGGTGTTTGAGCCCCGTGGAGGCAGAGGGCTGCTTATTGCTGGATGCAAGTGTCCTGCGGGGTCAAGGAACGGCATGGGCACTCCCCGGGCCACACAGGGCACCGGGCCCTTAGAGAGTTCCATGGGAAATCCCCCGCCCATGCCCCCGGTACCCAAGTCTGTCCTTAGCACACTGTCTGTGCGGGGCTGAAGGTACTGCTAGGCAGTGTGGCCTGTGGGAAATCGTGCGGTCCTCTTAGTGGCAGGGAGGGCTGCTGTTTCCCCGAACAGGTGCGCAGGGACCCTTAAAACTGCTGTGACCCCTCAAGGGTGGGTCACGAGACCCCTCAAGGGTGGGTCACGTGACCCCAAAAGGGTAGGTCACGAGACCCCTCAAGGGTGGGTCACGTGACCCCAAAAGGGTAGGTCACGAGACCCCTCAAGGGTGGGTCACGTGACCCCTCAGGGGTGGGTCAGGTGACCCCTGTGGGGTGGGTCATGAGACCCCTCAGGGGTGGGTCACGAGACCCCTCAGGGGTGGGTCACGTGACCCCTCAGGGGTGGGTCACGTGACCCCTCAGGGGTGGGTCACGTGACCCCTCAGGAGTGGGTCACGAGACCCCTCAGGGGTGGGTCACGTGACCCCTGTGGTGTGGGTCACAAGACCCCTCAGGGGTGGGTCACGTGACCCCTCAGGGGTGGGTGACGTGACCCCTCAACGGTGGTTCAGGAGACAGGTCAAGGGTGGGTCCCGTGACCCGAGGGAGGCTTGTGGTGGGGAGCCTGAGTGCGCACCCGCGGCCCACTTATAGGCCCGAAATGAGCCAGCCGCGGCTCGGAGAAAAGCCATCTCCTGGGGGCCTCCCCATGTTCCTCCACTCCTCAAGCGTGACCCCTTTACGGATGGAAGAAAAGGGGGATCTTCGCAGTGGTGGGTTCGCGCCAGAGGGGTCTGCGGGTTTGCCTCCACGTACGCCAGGTGCCCGCACACCGGGCCCAGGTGTTTGAGCCCCGTGGAGGCAGAGGGCTGCTTATTGCTGGATGCAAGTGTCCTGCGGTGTCAAGGAACGGCATGGGCACTCCCCGGGCCACACAGGGCAACGGGCCCTTAGAGAGTTCCATGGGAAATCCCCCGCCCATGCCCCCGGTACCCAAGTCTGTCCTTAGCACACTGTCTGTGCGGGGCTGAAGGTACTGCTAGGCAGTGTGGGCTGTGGGAAATCGTGCGGTCCTCTGAGTGGCAGGGAGGGCTGCTGTTTCCCCGAACAGGTACGCAGGGACCCTGTAAAACTTGTGACCTCTCAAGGTGGGTCATGTGACCCCTTAAGGGTGGGGCACGTGACCTCCCAAGTGTGGTTCACGGGACCCCTCAAGGGTGGGTCACGAGACCCCTCAAGTGTGGGTCATGTGACCCCAAAAGGGTGGGTCACGAGACCCCTCAGGGGTGGGTCACGTGACCCCCCAGGAGTGGGTCACGTGATCCCTCAGGGGTGGGTCACGTGACCCCTCAGGTTTGGTTCACGTGACCCCTCAGGGTTGGGACACGTGACCCCTGTGGGGTGGGTCACGAGACCCCTCAGGGGTGGTCACGTGACCCCTCAGGGGTGGGTGACGTGACCCCTCAACGGTGGTTCAGGAGACACGTCAAGGGTGGGTCCCGTGACCCGAGGGAGGCTTGTGGTGGGGAGCCTGAGTGAGCACGCGCGGCCCACTTATAGGCCCGAAATGAGCCAGCCGCGGCTCGGAGAAAAGCCATTTCCTGGGGGCCTCCCCACGTTCCTCCACTCCTCAAGCGTGACCCCTTTACGGATGGAAGAAAAGGGGGATCTTCGCAGTGGTGGGTTCGCGCCAGAGGGGTCTGCAGGTTTCCCTCCACGTACGCCAGGTGCCCGCACACCGGGCCCAGGTGTTTGAGCCCCGTGGAGGCAGAGGGCTGCTTATTGCTGGATGCAAGTGTCCTGCGGGGTCAAGGAACGGCATGGGCACTCCCCGGGCCACACAGGGCACCGGGCCCTTAGAGAGTTCCATGGGAAATCCCCCGCCCATGCCCCCGGTACCCAAGTCTGTCCTTAGCACACTGTCTGTGCGGGGCTGAAGGTACTGCTAGGCAGTGTGGCCTGTGGGAAATCGTGCGGTCCTCTGAGTGGCAGGGAGGGCTGCTGTTTCCCGGAACAGGTGCGCAGGGACCCTGTAAAACTGCTGTGACCCCTCAAGGGTGGGTCACGAGACCCCTCAAGGGTGGGTCACGTGACCACAAAAGGGTAGGTCACGAGACCCCTGTTGGGTGGGTCACGAGACCCCTCAGGGGTGGGTCACGTGACCCCTCAGGGGTGGGTCACGAGACCCCTCAGGGGTGGGTCACGAGACCCCTCAGGGGTGGGTCACGTGACCACTCAGGGGTGGGTCACGTGACCACTCAGGGGTGGGTCACGTGACCCCTCGGTGGTGGGTCACGAGACCCCTCAGGGGTGGGTCACGTGACCCCTCGGGGTGGGTCACGTGACCCCTGTGGGGTGGGTCACAAGACCCCTCAGGGGTGGGTCACGTGACCCCTCAGGGGTGGGTGACGTGACCCCTCAACGGTGGTTCAGGAGACACCTCAAGGGTGGGTCCCGTGACCCGAGGGAGGCTTGTGGTGGGGAGCCTGAGTGCGCACGCGCGGCCCACTTATAGGCCCGAAATGAGCCAGCCGCGGCTCGGAGAAAAGCCATCTCCTGGGGGCCTCCCCATGTTCCTCCACTCCTCAAGGAGGACCCCTTTACGGATGGAAGAAAAGGGGGATCTTCGCAGTGGTGGGTTCGGGCCAGAGGGGTCTGCGGGTTTGCCTGCACGTACGCCAGGTGCTCGCACAATGGGCCCAGGTGTTTGAGCCCCGTGGAGGCAGAGGGCTGCTTATTGCTGGATGATAGTGTCCTGCAGGGTTAAGGGAAGGCGTGGGCACTCCCAGGGCGACAGAGGGCACCTGGCCTTTAGAGGGTTCCCTGGAAAATTCCCCGCCCAGGCCCCTGGTCCACAAGTCTATCCTGCGTACAGTGTCTGTGCGAGGCTGGGAGTGCTTCTGGGCAGTGTTCCCCAGGGGAAAACGCGTGGTCCTCTAGGTGGCAGGGAGGGCTCCTGTGTCCACGGACAGGTGCCCAGGGACCCTGTGGATCTGCTGTGACCTCTAAAGGGTGGGTCAGGTGAGCCGAGGGAGGTGTGTGCTTGGGAGCCTGAGTGCGCATGCGCGGCCCACGTATAGGCCCGAAACGAGCCAGCCGCGGCTCGGAGAAAAGCCATCTCCTGGGGGCCTCCCCATGTTCCTCCACTCCTCAAGGAGGACCCCTTTACGGATGGAAGAAAAGGGGGATCTTCGCAGTGGTGGGTTCGCGCCAGAGGGGTCTGCGGGTTTCCCTCCACGTACGCCAGGTGCCCACACACCGGGCCCAGGTGTTTGGGCCCCGTGGAGGCAGAGGGCTGCTTATTGCTGGATGCAAGTGTCCTGCGGGGTCAAGGAACGGCATGGGCACTCCCCGGGCCACACAGGGCACCGGGCCCTTAGAGAGTTCCATGGGAAATCCCCCGCCCATGCCCCCGGTACCCAAGTCTGTCCTTAGCACACTGTCTGTGTGGGGCTGAAGGTACTGCTAGGGTGTGTGGCCTGTGGGAAATCGTGCGGTCCTCTGAGTGGCAGGGAGGGCTGCTGTTTCCCCGAACAGGTGCGCAGGGACCCTGTAAAACTGCTGTGACCCCTCAAGGGTGGGTCACGAGACCCCTCAAGGGTGGGTCACGTGACCCCAAAAGGGTAGGTCACGAGACCCCTCAAGGGTGGGTCACGTGACCCCAAAAGGGTAGGTCACGAGACCCCTCAAGGGTGGGTCACGTGACCCCTCAGGGGTGGGTCACGTGACCCCTGTGGGGTGGGTCACGAGACCCCTCAGGGGTGGGTCACGTGACCCTTCAGGGGTGGGTCACGTGACCCCTCAGGGGTGGGTCACGTGACCCCTCAGGGGTGGGTCACGAGACCCCTCCGGGGTGGGTCAGGTGACCCCTCCGGGGTGGGTCACGTGACCCCTGTGGGGTGGGTCACAAGACCCCTCAGGGGTGGGTGACGTGACCCCTCAACTGTGGTTCAGGAGACACGTCAAGGGTGGGTCCCGTTACCCGAGGGAGGCTTGTGGTGGGGAGCCTGAGTGCGCACGCGCGGCCCACTTATAGGCCCGAAATGAGCCAGCCGCGGCTCGGAGAAAAGCCATCTCCTGGGGGCCTCCCCATGTTCCTCCCCTCCTCAAGGAGGACCCCTTTACGGATGGAAGAAAAGGGGGATCTTCGCAGTGGTGGGTTCGGGCCAGAGGGGTCTGCGGGTTTGCCTGCACGTACGCCAGGTGCTCGCACAATGGGCCCAGGTGTTTGAGCCCCATGGAGGCAGAGGGCTGCTTATTGCTGGATGATAGTGTCCTGCAGGGTTAAGGGAAGGCGTGGGCACTCCCAGGGCGACAGAGGGCACCTGGCCTTTAGAGAGTTCCCTGGAAAATTCCCCGCCCAGGCCCCTGGTCCACAAGTCTATCCTGCGTACAGTGTCTGTGCGAGGCTGGGAGTGCTTCTGGGCAGTGTTCCCCATGGGAAATCGCGTGGTCATCTAGGTGGCAGGGAGGGCTCCTGTGTCCACGGACAGGTGCCCAGGGACCCTGTGGAACTGCTGTGACCTCTAAAGGGTGGGTCAGGTGAGCGGAGGGAGGTGTGTGCTTGGGAGCCTGAGTGCGCATGCGCGGCCCAAGAATAGGCCCGAAACGAGCCAGCCGTGGCTCTGAGAAAAGCCATCTCCTGGGGGCCTCCCCATGTTCCTCCACTCCTCAAGCGTGACCCCTTTACGGATGGAAGAAAAGGGGGATCTTCGCAGTGGTGGGTTCGCGCCAGAGGGGTCTGCGGGTTTGCCTCCACGTAGGCCAGGTGCCCGCACACCGGGCCCAGGTGTTTGAGCCCCGTGGAGGCAGAGGGCTGCTTATTGCTGGATGCAAGTGTCCTGCGGGGTCAAGGAACGGCATGGGCACTCCCCGGGCCACACAGGGCACCGGGCCCTTAGAGAGTTCCATGGGAAATCCCCCGCCCATGCCCCCGGTACCCAAGTCTGGCCTTAGCACACTGTCTGTGCGGGGCTGAAGGTACTGCTAGGCAGTGTGGCCCTTGGGAAATGGTGCGGTCCTCTGAGTGGCAGGGAGGGCTGCTGTTTCCCCGAACAGGTGCGCAGGGACCCTGTAAAACTGCTGTGACCTCTCAAGGTGGGTCATGTGACCGCTTAAGGGTGGGGCACGTGACCTCCCAAGGGTGGTTCACGGGACCCCTCAAGGGTGGGTCACGAGACCCCTCAAGGGTGGGTCATGTGACCCCAAAGGGTGGGTCACGAGACCTCTCAAGGTTGGGTCACGTGACCCCTCAGGGGTGGGTCAGGTGACCCCTGTGGGGTGGGTCATGAGACCCCTCAGGGGTGGGTCACGAGACCCCTCAGGGGTGGGTCACGTGACCCCTCAGGGGTGGGTCACGAGACCCCTCAGGGGTGGGTCACGTGACCCCTCAACGGTGGTTCAGGAGACACGTCACGGGTGGGTCCCGTGACCGGAGGGAGGCTTGTGGTGGGGAGCCTGAGTGTGCACGCGCGGCCCACTTATAGGCCCGAAATGAGCCAGCCGGGGCTCGGAGAAAAGCCATCTCCAGGGGGCCTCCCCATGTTCCTCCACTCCTCACGGAGGACCCCTTTACGGATGGAAGAAAAGGGGGATCTTCGCAGTGGTGGGTTCGGGCCAGAGGGGTATGCGGGTTTGCCTGCACGTACGCCAGGTGCTCGCACAATGGGCCCAGGTGTTTGAGCCCCGTGGAGGCAGAGGGCTGCTTATTGCTGGATGATAGTGTCCTGCAGGGTTAAGGGAAGGCGTGGGCACTCCCAGGGCGACAGAGGGCACCTGGCCTTTAGAGAGTTCCCTGGAAAATTCCCCGCCCAGGCCCCTGGTCCACAAGTCTATCCTGCGTACAGTGTCTGTGCGAGGCTGGGAGTGCTTCTGGGCAGTGTTCCCCATGGGAAATCGCGTGGTCTTCTAGGTGGCAGGGAGGGCTCCTGTGTCCACGGACAGGTGCCCAGGGACCCTGGGGAACTGCTGTGACCTCTAAAGGGTGGGTCAGGTGAGCGGAGGGAGGTGTGTGCTTGGGAGCCTGAGTGCGCATGCGCGGCCCAAGTATAGGCCCGAAACGAGCCAGCCGCGGCTCGGAGAAAAGCCATCTCCTGGGGGCCTCCCCATGTACCTCCACTCCTCAAGCGTGACCCCTTTACGGATGGAAGAAAAGGGGGATCTTCGCAGTGGTGGGTTCGCGCCAGAGGTGTCTGCGGGTTTCCCTCCACGTACGCCAGGTGCCCGCACACCGGGCCCAGGTGTTTGAGCCCCGTGGAGGCAGAGGGCTGCTTATTGCTGGATGCAAGTGTCCTGCGGGGTCAAGGAACGGCATGGGCACTCCCCGGGCCACACAGGGCACCGGGCCCTTAGAGAGTTCCATGGGAAATCCCCCGCCCATGCCCCCGGTACCCAAGTCTGTCCTTAGCACAGTGTCTGTGCGGGGCTGAAGGTACTGCTAGGCAGTGTGGCCTGTGGGAAATCGTGCGGTCCTCTGAGTGGCAGGGAGGGCTGCTGTTTCCCCGAACAGGTGCGCAGGGACCCTGTAAAACAGCTGTGACCTCTCAAGGTGGGTCATGTGACCCCTTAAGGGTGGGGCACGTGACCTCCCAAGTGTGGTTCACGGGACCCCTCAAGGGTGGGTCACGAGACCCCTCAAGTGTGGGTCATGTGACCCCAAAAGGGTGGGTCACGTGACCCCAAAAGGGTAGGTCACGAGACCTCTCAAGGGTGGGTCACGAGACCCCTCAGGGGTGGGTCACGAGACCCCTCAGGGGTGGGTCACGAGACCCCTCAGGGGTGGGTCACGTGACCCCTCAGGGGTGGGTCACGTGACCCCTGTGGGGTGGGTCACGAGACCCCTCAGGGGTGGGTCACGTGACCCCTCAGGGGTGGGTCACGAGACCCCTCAGGGGTGGGTCACGTGACCCCTCAGGGGTGGGTCACGTGACCCCTCAGGGGTGGGTCACGAGACCCCTCAGGGGTGGGTCACGTGACCCCTCAGGGGTGGGTCACGTGACCCCTCAGGGGTGGGTCACGTGACCCCTCAGGGGTGGGTCACGAGACCCCTCAGGGGTGGGTCACGTGACCCCTGTGGGGTGGGTCACAAGACCCCTCAGGGGTGGGTCACGGGACCCCTCAGGGGTGGGTGACGTGACCCCTCAACGGTGGTTCAGGAGACACGTCAAGGGTGGGTCCCGTGACCCGAGGGAGGCTTGTGGTGGGGAGCCTGAGTGCGCACGCGCGGCCCACTTATAGGCCCGAAATGAGCCAGCCGCGGCTCGGAGAAAAGCCATCTCCTGGGGGCCTCCCCATGTTCCTCCACTCCTCACGGAGGACCCCTTTACGGATGGAAGAAAAGGGGGATCTTCGCAGTGGTGGGTTCGGGCCAGAGGGGTCTGCGGGTTTGCCTGCACGTACGCCAGGTGCTCGCACAATGGGCCCAGGTGTTTGAGCCCCGTGGAGGCAGAGGGCTGCTTATTGCTGGATGCAAGTGTCCTGTGGGGTCAAGGAACGGCATGGGCACTCCCCGGGCCACACAGGGCACCGGGCCCTTAGAGAGTTCCATGGGAAATCCCCCGCCCATGCCCCCGGTACCCAAGTCTGTCCTTAGCACACTGTCTGTGCGGGGCTGAAGGTACTGCTAGGCAGTGTGGCCTGTGGGAAATCGTGCGGTCCTCTGAGTGGCAGGGAGGGCTGCTGTTTCCCCGAACAGGTGCGCAGGGACCCTGTAAAACTGCTGTGACCCCTCAAGGGTGGGTCACGAGACCCCTCAAGGGTGGGACACGTGACCCCAAAAGGGTAGGTCACGAGACCCCTCAAGGGTGGGTCACGTGACCCCTCAGGGGTGGGTCACGTGACCCCTGTGGGGTGGGTCACGAGACCCCTCAGGGGTGGGTCACGTGACCCCCCAGGAGTGGGTCACGTGATCCCTCAGGGGTGGGTCACGTGACCCCTCAGGTTTGGTTCACGTGACCCCTCAGGGTTGGGACACGTGACCCCTGTGGGGTGGGTCACGAGACCCCTCAGGGGTGGTCACGTGACCCCTCAGGGGTGGGTGACGTGACCCCTCAACGGTGGTTCAGGAGACACGTCAAGGGTGGGTCCCGTGACCCGAGGGAGGCTTGTGGTGGGGAGCCTGAGTGCGCACGCGCGGCCCACTTATAGGCCCGAAATGAGCCAGCCGCGGCTCGGAGAAAAGCCATCTCCTGGGGGCCTCCCCATGTTCCTCCACTCCTCACGGAGGACCCCTTTACGGATGGAAGAAAAGGGGGATCTTCGCAGTGGTTGGTTCGGGCCACAGGGGTCTGCGGGTTTGCCTGCACGTACGCCAGGTGCTCGCACAATGGGCCCAGGTATTTGAGCCCCGTGGAGGCAGAGGGCTGCTTATTGCTGGATGATAGTGTCCTGCAGGGTTAAGGGAAGGTGTGCGCACTCCCAGGGCGACAGAGGGCACCTGGCCTTTAGAGAGTTCCCTGGAAAATTCCCCGCCCAGGCCCCTGGTCCACAAGTCTATCCTGCGTACAGTGTCTGTGCGAGGCTGGGAGTGCTTCTGGGCAGTGTTCCCCAGGGGAAAACGCGTGGTCCTCTAGGTGGCAGGGAGGGCTCCTGTGTCCACGGACAGGTGCCCAGGGACCCTGTGGAACTGCTGTGACCTCTAAAGGGTGGGTCAGGTGAGCCGAGGGAGGTGTGTGCTTGGGAGCCTGAGTGCGCATGCGCGGCCCACGTATAGGCCCGATACGAGCCAGCCGCGGCTCGGAGGAAAGCCATCTCCTGGGGGCCTCCCCATGTTCCTCCACTCCTCAAGCGTGACCCCTTTACGGATGGAAGAAAAGGGGGATCTTCGCAGTGGTGGGTTCGCGCCAGAGGGGTCTGCGGGTTTCCCTCCACGTACGCCAGGTGCCCGCACACCGGGCCCAGGTGTTTGAGCCCCGTGGAGGCAGAGGGCTGCTTATTGCTGGATGCAAGTGTCCTGCGGGGTCAAGGAACGGCATGGGCACTCCCCGGGCCACACAGGGCACCGGGCCCTTAGAGAGTTCCATGGGAAATCCCCCGCCCATGCCCCCGGTACCCAAGTCTGTCCTTAGCACACTGTCTGTGCGGGGCTGAAGGTACTACTAGGCAGTGTGGCCTGTGGGAAATCGTGCGGTCCTCTGAGTGGCATGGAGGGCTGCTGTTTCCCCGAACAGGTGCGCAGGGACCCTGTAAAACTGCTGTGACCCCTCAAGGGTGGGTCACGAGACCCCTCAAGGGTGGGTCACGTGACCACAAAAGGGTAGGTCACGAGACCCCTCAAGTGTAGGTCACGAGACCCCTCAAGGTTGGGTCACGTGACCCCTCAGGGGTGGGTCACGTGACCCCTGTGGGGTGGGTCACGAGACCCCTCAGGGGTGGGTCACGTGACCCCTCAGGGGTGGGTCACGAGACCCCTCAGGGGTGGGTCACGTGACCCTTCAGGGGTGGGTCACGAGACCCCTCAGGGGTGGGTCACGTGACCCCTCAGGGTTGGGACACGTGACCCCTGTGGGGTGGGTCACGAGACCCCTCAGGGGTGGTCACGTGACCCCTCAGGGGTGGGTGACGTGACCCCTCAACGGTGGTTCAGGAGACACGTCAAGGGTGGGTCCCGTGACCCGAGGGAGGCTTGTGGTGGGGAGCCTGAGTGCGCACGCACGGCCCACTTATAGGCCCGAAATGAGCCAGCCGCGGCTCGGAGAAAAGCCATCTCCTGGGGGCCTCCCCATGTTCCTCCACTCCTCACGGAGGACCCCTTTACGGATGGAAGAAAAGGGGGATCTTCGCAGTGGTGGGTTCGGGCCACAGGGGTCTGCGGGTTTGCCTGCACGTACGCCAGGTGCTCGCACAATGGGCCCAGGTATTTGAGCCCCGTGGAGGCAGAGGGCTGCTTATTGCTGGATGATAGTGTCCTGCAGGGTTAAGGGAAGGTGTGGGCACTCCCAGGGCGACAGAGGGCACCTGGCCTTTAGAGAGTTCCCTGGAAAATTCCCCGCCCAGGCCCCTGGTCCACAAGTCTATCCTGCGTACAGTGTCTGTGCGAGGCTGGGAGTGCTTCTGGGCAGTGTTCCCCAGGGGAAAACGCGTGGTCCTCTAGGTGGCAGGGAGGGCTCCTGTGTCCACGGACAGGTGCCCAGGGACCCTGTGGAACTGCTGTGACCTCTAAAGGGTGGGTCAGGTGAGCGGAGGGAGGTGTGTGCTTGGGAGCCTGAGTGCGCATGCGCGGCCCAAGAATAGGCCCGAAACGAGCCAGCCGTGGCTCAGAGAAAAGCCATCTCCTGGGGGCCTCCCCATGTTCCTCCACTCCTCAAGCGTGACCCCTTTACGGATGGAAGAAAAGGGGGATCTTCGCAGTGGTGGGTTCGCGCCAGAGGGGTCTGCGGGTTTCCCTCCACGTACGCCAGGTGCCCGCACAGCGGGCCCAGGTGTTTGAGCCCCGTGGAGGCAGAGGGCTGCTTATTGCTGGATGCAAGTGTCCTGCGGGGTCAAGGAACGGCATGGGCACTCCCCGGGCCACACAGGGCACCGGGCCCTTAGAGAGTTCCATGGGAAATCCCCCGCCCATGCCCCCGGTACCCAAGTCTGTCCTTAGCACACTGTCTGTGCGGGGCTGAAGGTACTGCTAGGCAGTGTGGCCTGTGGGAAATGGTGCGGTCCTCTGAGTGGCAGGGAGGGCTGCTGTTTCCCCGAACAGGTGCGCAGGGACCCTGTAAAACTGCTGTGACCTCTCAAGGAGGGTCATGTGACCGCTTAAGGGTGGGGCACGTGACCTCCCAAGGGTGGTTCACGGGACCCCTCAAGGGTGGGTCACGAGACCCCTCAAGGGTGGGTCATGTGACCCCAAAGGGTGGGTCACGAGACCTCTCAATGTTGGGTCACGTGACCCCAAAAGGGTGGGTCACGTGACCCCAAAAGGGTAGGTCACGAGACCTCTCAAGGGTGGGTCACGAGACCCCTCAGGGGTGGGTCACGAGACCCCTCAGGAGTAGGTCACGTGACCCCTGTTGGGTGGGTCACGAGACCCCTCAGGGGTGGGTCACGTGACCCCTCAGGGGTGGGTCACGAGACCCCTCAGGAGTAGGTCACGTGACCCCTGTTGGGTGGGTCACGAGACCCCTCAGGGGTGGGTCACGAGACCCCTCAGGGGTGGGTCACGAGACCCCTCAGGGGTGGGTCACGTGACCACTCAGGGGTGGGTCACGTGACCACTCAGGGGTGGGTCACGTGACCACTCAGGGGTGGGTCACGTGACCCCTCAGGGGTGGGTCACGTGACCCCTGTGCGGTGGGTCACAAGACCCCTCAGGGGTGGGTCACGTGACCCCTCAGGGGTGGGTGACGTGACCCCTCAACGGTGGTTCAGGAGACATGTCAAGGGTGGGTCCCGTGACCCGAGGGAGGCTTGTGGTGGGGAGCCTGAGTGCGCACGCGCGGCCCACTTATAGGCCCGAAATGAGCCAGCCGCGGCGGCTCGGAGAAAAGCCATCTCCTGGGGGCCTCCCCATGTTCCTCCACTCCTCACGGAGGACCCCTTTACGGATGGAAGAAAAGGGGGATCTTCGCAGTGGTGGGTTCGGGCCAGAGGGGTCTGCGGGTTTGCCTGCACGTACGCCAGGTGCTCGCACAATGGGCCCAGGTGTTTGAGCCCCGTGGAGGCAGAGGGCTGCTTATTGCTGGATGATAGTGTCCTGCAGGGTTAAGGGAAGGCGTGGGCACTCCCAGGGCGACAGAGGGCACCTGGCCTTTAGAGAGTTCCCTGGAAAATTCCCCGCCCAGGCCCCTGGTCCACAAGTCTATCCTGCCTACAGTGTCTGTGCGAGGCTGGGAGTGCTTCTGGGCAGTGTTCCCCAGGGGAAAACGCGTGGTCCTCTAGGTGGCAGGGAGGGCTCCTGTGTCCACGGACAGGTGCCCAGGGACCCTGGGGAACTGCTGTGACCTCTTAAGGGTGGGTCAGGTGAGCCGAGGGAGGTGTGTGCTTGGGAGCCTGAGTGCGCATGCGCGGCCCACGTATAGGCCCGAAACGAGCCAGCCGCGGCTCGGAGAAAAGCCATCTCCTGGGGGCCTCCCCATGTTCCTCCACTCCTCAAGCGTGACCCCTTTACGGATGGAAGAAAAGGGGGATCTTCGCAGTGGTGGGTTCGCGCCAGAGGGGTCTGCGGGTTTCCCTCCACGTACGCCAGGTGCCCGCACACCGGGCCCAGGTGTTTGAGCCCCGTGGAGGCAGAGGGCTGCTTATTGCTGGATGCAAGTGTCCTGCGGGGTCAAGGAACGGCATGGGCACTCCCCGGGCCACACAGGGCACCGGGCCCTTAGAGAGTTCCATGGGAAATCCCCCGCCCATGCCCCCGGTACCCAAGTCTGTCCTTAGCACACTGTCTGTGCGGGCTGAAGGTACTACTAGGCAGTGTGGCCTGTGGGAAATCGTGCGGTCCTCTGAGTGGCAGGGAGGGCTGCTGTTTCCCCGAACAGGTGCGCAGGGACCCTGTAAAACTGCTGTGACCCCTCAAGGGTGGGTCACGAGACCCCTCAAGGGTGGGTCACGTGACCACAAAAGGGTAGGTCACGAGACCCCTCAAGTGTAGGTCACGAGACCCCTCAAGGTTGGGTCACGTGACCCCTCAGGGGTGGGTCACGTGACCCCTGTGGGGTGGGTCACGAGACCCCTCAGGGGTGGGTCACGTGACCCCTCAGGGGTGGGTCACGAGACCCCTCAGGGGTGGGTCACGTGACCCTTCAGGGGTGGGTCACGTGACCCCTCAGGGGTGGGTCACGAGACCCCTCAGGGGTGGGTCACGTGACCCCTCCGGGGTGGGTCACGTGACCCCTGTGGGGTGGGTCACAAGACCCCTCAGGGGTGGGTGACGTGACCCCTCAACTGTGGTTCAGGAGACACGTCAAGGGTGGGTCCCGTTACCCGAGGGAGGCTTGTGGTGGGGAGCCTGAGTGCGCACGGGCGGCCCACTTATAGGCCCGAAATGAGCCAGCCGCGGCTCGGAGAAAAGCCATCTCCTGGGGGCCTCCCCATGTTCCTCCACTCCTCAAGGAGGACCCCTTTACGGATGGAAGAAAAGGGGGATCTTCGCAGTGGTGGGTTCGGGCCAGAGGGGTCTGCGGGTTTGCCTGCACGTACGCCAGGTGCTCGCACAATGGGCCCAGGTGTTTGAGCCCCATGGAGGCAGAGGGCTGCTTATTGCTGGATGATAGTGTCCTGCAGGGTTAAGGGAAGGCGTGGGCACTCCCAGGGCGACAGAGGGCACCTGGCCTTTAGAGAGTTCCCTGGAAAATTCCCCGCCCAGGCCCCTGGTCCACAAGTCTATCCTGCGTACCGTGTCTGTGCGAGGCTGGGAGTGCTTCTGGGCAGTGTTCCCCATGGGAAATCGCGTGGTCATCTAGGTGGCAGGGAGGGCTCCTGTGTCCACGGACAGGTGCCCAGGGACCCTGTGGAACTGCTGTGACCTCTAAAGGGTGGGTCAGGTGAGCGGAGGGAGGTGTGTGCTTGGGAGCCTGAGTGCGCATGCGCGGCCCAAGAATAGGCCCGAAACGAGCCAGCCGTGGCTCAGAGAAAAGCCATCTCCTGGGGGCCTCCCCATGTTCCTCCACTCCTCAAGCGTGACCCCTTTACGGATGGAAGAAAAGGGGGATCTTCGCAGTGGTGGGTTCGCGCCAGAGGGGTCTGCGGGTTTCCCTCCACGTACGCCAGGTGCCCGCACAGCGGGCCCAGGTGTTTGAGCCCCGTGGAGGCAGAGGGCTGCTTATTGCTGGATGCAAGTGTCCTGCGGGGTCAAGGAACGGCATGGGCACTCCCCGGGCCACACAGGGCACCGGGCCCTTAGAGAGTTCCATGGGAAATCCCCCGCCCATGCCCCCGGTACCCAAGTCTGTCCTTAGCACACTGTCTGTGCGGGGCTGAAGGTACTGCTAGGCAGTGTGGCCTGTGGGAAATGGTGCGGTCCTCTGAGTGGCAGGGAGGGCTGCTGTTTCCCCGAACAGGTGCGCAGGGACCCTGTAAAACTGCTGTGACCTCTCAAGGTGGGTCATGTGACCGCTTAAGGGTGGGGCACGTGACCTCCCAAGGGTGGTTCACGGGACCCCTCAAGGGTGGGTCACGAGACCCCTCAAGGGTGGGTCATGTGACCCCAAAGGGTGGGTCACGAGACCTCTCAATGTTGGGTCACGTGACCCCAAAAGGGTGGGTCACGTGACCCCAAAAGGGTAGGTCACGAGACCTCTCAAGGGTGGGTCACGAGACCCCTCAGGGGTGGGTCACGAGACCCCTCAGGAGTAGGTCACGTGACCCCTGTTGGGTGGGTCACGAGACCCCTCAGGGGTGGGTCACGTGACCCCTCAGGGGTGGGTCACGAGACCCCTCAGGAGTAGGTCACGTGACCCCTGTTGGGTGGGTCACGAGACCCCTCAGGGGTGGGTCACGTGACCCCTCAGGGGTGGGTCACGAGACCCCTCAGGGGTGGGTCACGAGACCCCTCAGGGGTGGGTCACGTGACCCCTCAGGGGTGGGTCACGTGACCACTCAGGGGTGGGTCACGTGACCACTCAGGGGTGGGTCACGTGACCCCTCAGTGGTGGGTCACGTGACCCCTGTGCGGTGGGTCACAAGACCCCTCAGGGGTGGGTCACGTGACCCCTCAGGGGTGGGTGACGTGACCCCTCAACGGTGGTTCAGGAGACACGTCAAGGGTGGGTCCCGTGACCCGAGGGAGGCTTGTGGTGGGGAGCCTGAGTGCGCACGCGCGGCCCACTTATAGGCCCGAAATGAGCCAGCCGCGGCGGCTCGGAGAAAAGCCATCTCCTGGGGGCCTCCCCATGTTCCTCCACTCCTCACGGAGGACCCCTTTACGGATGGAAGAAAAGGGGGATCTTCGCAGTGGTGGGTTCGGGCCAGAGGGGTCTGCGGGTTTGCCTGCACGTACGCCAGGTGCTCGCACAATGGGCCCAGGTGTTTGAGCCCCGTGGAGGCAGAGGGCTGCTTATTGCTGGATGATAGTGTCCTGCAGGGTTAAGGGAAGGCGTGGGCACTCCCAGGGCGACAGAGGGCACCTGGCCTTTAGAGAGTTCCCTGGAAAATTCCCCGCCCAGGCCCCTGGTCCACAAGTCTATCCTGCCTACAGTGTCTGTGCGAGGCTGGGAGTGCTTCTGGGCAGTGTTCCCCAGGGGAAAACGCGTGGTCCTCTAGGTGGCAGGGAGGGCTCCTGTGTCCACGGACAGGTGCCCAGGGACCCTGGGGAACTGCTGTGACCTCTTAAGGGTGGGTCAGGTGAGCCGAGGGAGGTGTGTGCTTGGGAGCCTGAGTGCGCATGCGCGGCCCACGTATAGGCCCGAAACGAGCCAGCCGCGGCTCGGAGAAAAGCCATCTCCTGGGGGCCTCCCCATGTTCCTCCACTCCTCAAGCGTGACCACTTTACGGATGGAAGAAAAGGGGGATCTTCGCAGTGGTGGGTTCGCGCCAGAGGGGTCTGCGGGTTTGCCTCCACGTACGCCAGGTGCCCGCACACCGGGCCCAGGTGTTTGAGCCCCGTGGAGGCAGAGGGCTGCTTATTGCTGGATGCAAGTGTCCTGCGGGGTCAAGGAACGGCATGGGCACTCCCCGGGCCACACAGGGCACCGGGCCCTTAGAGAGTTCCATGGGAAATCCCCCGCCCATGCCCCCGGTACCCAAGTCTGTCCTTAGCACACTGTCTGTGCGGGGCTGAAGGTACTGCTAGGCAGTGTGGCCTGTGGGAAATGGTGCGGTCCTCTGAGTGGCAGGGAGGGCTGCTGTTTCCCCGAACAGGTGCGCAGGGACCCTGTAAAACTGCTGTGACCCCTCAAGGGTGGGTCACGAGACCCCTCAAGGGTGGGTCACGTGACCCCTCAAGGGTGGGTCACGTGACCCCTCAGGGGTGGGTCACGTGACCCCTGTGGGGTGGGTCACGAGACCCCTTAGGGGTGGGTCACGTGACCCCTCAGGGGTGGGTCACGAGACCCCTCAGGGGTGGGTCACGTGACCCCTCAGGGGTGGGTCACATGACCCCTCAGGGGTGGGTCACGAGACCCCTCAGGGGTGGGTCACGTGACCCCTCAGGGGTGGGTCACGAGACCCCTCAGGGGTGGGTCACAAGACCCCTCAGGGGTGGGTCACGTGACCCCTCAGGGGTGGGTGACGTGACCCCTCAACGGTGGTTCAGGAGACACGTCAAGGGTGGGTCCCGTGACCCGAGGGAGGCTTGTGGTGGGGAGCCTGAGTGCGCACGCGCGGCCCACTTATAGGCCCGAAATGAGCCAGCCGCGGCTCGGAGAAAAGCCATCTCCTGGGGGCCTCCCCATGTTCCTCCACTCCTCAAGGAGGACCCCTTTACGGATGGAAGAAAAGGGGGATCTTCGCAGTGGTGGGTTCGCGCCAGAGGGGTCTGCGGGTTTCCCTCCACGTACGCCAGGTGCCCGCACACCGGGCCCAGGTGTTTGAGCCCCGTGGAGGCAGAGGGCTGCTTATTGCTGGATGCAAGTGTCCTGCGGGGTCAAGGAACGGCATGGGCACTCCCCGGGCCACACAGGGCACCGGGCCCTTAGAGAGTTCCATGGGAAATCCCCCGCCCATGCCCCCGGTACCCAAGTCTGTCCTTAGCACACTGTCTGTGCGGGCTGAAGGTACTACTAGGCAGTGTGGCCTGTGGGAAATCGTGCGGTCCTCTGAGTGGCAGGGAGGGCTGCTGTTTCCCCGAACAGGTGCGCAGGGACCCTGTAAAACTGCTGTGACCCCTCAAGGGTGGGTCACGAGACCCCTCAAGGGTGGGTCACGTGACCACAAAAGGGTAGGTCACGAGACCCCTCAAGTGTAGGTCACGAGACCCCTCAAGGTTGGGTCACGTGACCCCTCAGGGGTGGGTCACGTGACCCCTGTGGGGTGGGTCACGAGACCCCTCAGGGGTGGGTCACGTGACCCCTCAGGGGTGGGTCACGAGACCCCTCAGGGGTGGGTCACGTGACCCTTCAGGGGTGGGTCACGTGACCCCTCAGGGGTGGGTCACGAGACCCCTCAGGGGTGGGTCACGTGACCCCTCCGGGGTGGGTCACGTGACCCCTGTGGGGTGGGTCACAAGACCCCTCAGGGGTGGGTGACGTGACCCCTCAACTGTGGTTCAGGAGACACGTCAAGGGTGGGTCCCGTTACCCGAGGGAGGCTTGTGGTGGGGAGCCTGAGTGCGCACGGGCGGCCCACTTATAGGCCCGAAATGAGCCAGCCGCGGCTCGGAGAAAAGCCATCTCCTGGGGGCCTCCCCATGTTCCTCCACTCCTCAAGGAGGACCCCTTTACGGATGGAAGAAAAGGGGGATCTTCGCAGTGGTGGGTTCGGGCCAGAGGGGTCTGCGGGTTTGCCTGCACGTACGCCAGGTGCTCGCACAATGGGCCCAGGTGTTTGAGCCCCATGGAGGCAGAGGGCTGCTTATTGCTGGATGATAGTGTCCTGCAGGGTTAAGGGAAGGCGTGGGCACTCCCAGGGCGACAGAGGGCACCTGGCCTTTAGAGAGTTCCCTGGAAAATTCCCCGCCCAGGCCCCTGGTCCACAAGTCTATCCTGCGTACCGTGTCTGTGCGAGGCTGGGAGTGCTTCTGGGCAGTGTTCCCCATGGGAAATCGCGTGGTCATCTAGGTGGCAGGGAGGGCTCCTGTGTCCACGGACAGGTGCCCAGGGACCCTGTGGAACTGCTGTGACCTCTAAAGGGTGGGTCAGGTGAGCGGAGGGAGGTGTGTGCTTGGGAGCCTGAGTGCGCATGCGCGGCCCAAGAATAGGCCCGAAACGAGCCAGCCGTGGCTCAGAGAAAAGCCATCTCCTGGGGGCCTCCCCATGTTCCTCCACTCCTCAAGCGTGACCCCTTTACGGATGGAAGAAAAGGGGGATCTTCGCAGTGGTGGGTTCGCGCCAGAGGGGTCTGCGGGTTTCCCTCCACGTACGCCAGGTGCCCGCACAGCGGGCCCAGGTGTTTGAGCCCCGTGGAGGCAGAGGGCTGCTTATTGCTGGATGCAAGTGTCCTGCGGGGTCAAGGAACGGCATGGGCACTCCCCGGGCCACACAGGGCACCGGGCCCTTAGAGAGTTCCATGGGAAATCCCCCGCCCATGCCCCCGGTACCCAAGTCTGTCCTTAGCACACTGTCTGTGCGGGGCTGAAGGTACTGCTAGGCAGTGTGGCCTGTGGGAAATGGTGCGGTCCTCTGAGTGGCAGGGAGGGCTGCTGTTTCCCCGAACAGGTGCGCAGGGACCCTGTAAAACTGCTGTGACCTCTCAAGGTGGGTCATGTGACCGCTTAAGGGTGGGGCACGTGACCTCCCAAGGGTGGTTCACGGGACCCCTCAAGGGTGGGTCACGAGACCCCTCAAGGGTGGGTCATGTGACCCCAAAGGGTGGGTCACGAGACCTCTCAATGTTGGGTCACGTGACCCCAAAAGGGTGGGTCACGTGACCCCAAAAGGGTAGGTCACGAGACCTCTCAAGGGTGGGTCACGAGACCCCTCAGGGGTGGGTCACGAGACCCCTCAGGAGTAGGTCACGTGACCCCTGTTGGGTGGGTCACGAGACCCCTCAGGGGTGGGTCACGTGACCCCTCAGGGGTGGGTCACGAGACCCCTCAGGAGTAGGTCACGTGACCCCTGTTGGGTGGGTCACGAGACCCCTCAGGGGTGGGTCACGTGACCCCTCAGGGGTGGGTCACGAGACCCCTCAGGGGTGGGTCACGAGACCCCTCAGGGGTGGGTCACGTGACCCCTCAGGGGTGGGTCACGTGACCACTCAGGGGTGGGTCACGTGACCACTCAGGGGTGGGTCACGTGACCCCTCAGTGGTGGGTCACGTGACCCCTGTGCGGTGGGTCACAAGACCCCTCAGGGGTGGGTCACGTGACCCCTCAGGGGTGGGTGACGTGACCCCTCAACGGTGGTTCAGGAGACACGTCAAGGGTGGGTCCCGTGACCCGAGGGAGGCTTGTGGTGGGGAGCCTGAGTGCGCACGCGCGGCCCACTTATAGGCCCGAAATGAGCCAGCCGCGGCGGCTCGGAGAAAAGCCATCTCCTGGGGGCCTCCCCATGTTCCTCCACTCCTCACGGAGGACCCCTTTACGGATGGAAGAAAAGGGGGATCTTCGCAGTGGTGGGTTCGGGCCAGAGGGGTCTGCGGGTTTGCCTGCACGTACGCCAGGTGCTCGCACAATGGGCCCAGGTGTTTGAGCCCCGTGGAGGCAGAGGGCTGCTTATTGCTGGATGATAGTGTCCTGCAGGGTTAAGGGAAGGCGTGGGCACTCCCAGGGCGACAGAGGGCACCTGGCCTTTAGAGAGTTCCCTGGAAAATTCCCCGCCCAGGCCCCTGGTCCACAAGTCTATCCTGCCTACAGTGTCTGTGCGAGGCTGGGAGTGCTTCTGGGCAGTGTTCCCCAGGGGAAAACGCGTGGTCCTCTAGGTGGCAGGGAGGGCTCCTGTGTCCACGGACAGGTGCCCAGGGACCCTGGGGAACTGCTGTGACCTCTTAAGGGTGGGTCAGGTGAGCCGAGGGAGGTGTGTGCTTGGGAGCCTGAGTGCGCATGCGCGGCCCACGTATAGGCCCGAAACGAGCCAGCCGCGGCTCGGAGAAAAGCCATCTCCTGGGGGCCTCCCCATGTTCCTCCACTCCTCAAGCGTGACCACTTTACGGATGGAAGAAAAGGGGGATCTTCGCAGTGGTGGGTTCGCGCCAGAGGGGTCTGCGGGTTTGCCTCCACGTACGCCAGGTGCCCGCACACCGGGCCCAGGTGTTTGAGCCCCGTGGAGGCAGAGGGCTGCTTATTGCTGGATGCAAGTGTCCTGCGGGGTCAAGGAACGGCATGGGCACTCCCCGGGCCACACAGGGCACCGGGCCCTTAGAGAGTTCCATGGGAAATCCCCCGCCCATGCCCCCGGTACCCAAGTCTGTCCTTAGCACACTGTCTGTGCGGGGCTGAAGGTACTGCTAGGCAGTGTGGCCTGTGGGAAATGGTGCGGTCCTCTGAGTGGCAGGGAGGGCTGCTGTTTCCCCGAACAGGTGCGCAGGGACCCTGTAAAACTGCTGTGACCCCTCAAGGGTGGGTCACGAGACCCCTCAAGGGTGGGTCACGTGACCCCTCAAGGGTGGGTCACGTGACCCCTCAGGGGTGGGTCACGTGACCCCTGTGGGGTGGGTCACGAGACCCCTTAGGGGTGGGTCACGTGACCCCTCAGGGGTGGGTCACGAGACCCCTCAGGGGTGGGTCACGTGACCCCTCAGGGGTGGGTCACATGACCCCTCAGGGGTGGGTCACGAGACCCCTCAGGGGTGGGTCACGTGACCCCTCAGGGGTGGGTCACGAGACCCCTCAGGGGTGGGTCACAAGACCCCTCAGGGGTGGGTCACGTGACCCCTCAGGGGTGGGTGACGTGACCCCTCAACGGTGGTTCAGGAGACACGTCAAGGGTGGGTCCCGTGACCCGAGGGAGGCTTGTGGTGGGGAGCCTGAGTGCGCACGCGCGGCCCACTTATAGGCCCGAAATGAGCCAGCCGCGGCTCGGAGAAAAGCCATCTCCTGGGGGCCTCCCCATGTTCCTCCACTCCTCAAGGAGGACCCCTTTACGGATGGAAGAAAAGGGGGATCTTCGCAGTGGTGGGTTCGCGCCAGAGGGGTCTGCGGGTTTCCCTCCACGTACGCCAGGTGCCCGCACACCGGGCCCAGGTGTTTGAGCCCCGTGGAGGCAGAGGGCTGCTTATTGCTGGATGCAAGTGTCCTGCGGGGTCAAGGAACGGCATGGGCACTCCCCGGGCCACACAGGGCACCGGGCCCTTAGAGAGTTCCATGGGAAATCCCCCGCCCATGCCCCCGGTACCCAAGTCTGTCCTTAGCACACTGTCTGTGCGGGGCTGAAGGTACTGCTAGGCAGTGTGGCCTGTGGGAAATCGTGCGGTCCTCTGAGTGGCAGGGAGGGCTGCTGTTTCCCCGAACAGGTGCGCAGGGACCCTGTAAAACTGCTGTGACCCCTCAAGGGTGGGTCACGAGACCCCTCAAGGGTGGGTCACGTGACCCCAAAAGGGTAGGTCACGAGACCCCTCAAGGGTGGGTCACGTGACCCCAAAAGGGTAGGTCACGAGACCCCTCAAGGGTGGGTCACGTGACCCCTCAGGGGTGGGTCACGTGACCCCTGTGGGGTGGGTCACGAGACCCCTCAGGGGTGGGTCACGTGACCCCTCAGGGGTGGGTCACGAGACCCCTCAGGGGTGGGTCACGTGACCCCTCAGGGGTGGGTCACGAGACCCCTAAGTGGTGGGTCACGTGACCCCTCAGTGGTGGGTCACGTGACCCCTCCGGGGTGGGTCACGTGACCCCTCAGGGGTGGGTCACGTGACCCCTCAGGTTTGGTTCACGTGACCCCTCAGGGTTGGGACACGTGACCCCTGTGGGGTGGGTCTCGAGACCCCTCAGGGGTGGGTCACGTGACCCCCCAGGAGTGGGTCACGTGATCCCTCAGGGGTGGGTCACGTGACCCCTCAGGTTTGGTTCACGTGACCCCTCAGGGTTGGGACACGTGACCCCTGTGGGGTGGGTCACGAGACCCCTCAGGGGTCGTCACGTGACCCCTCAGGGGTGGGTGACGTGACCCCTCAACGGTGGTTCAGGAGACACGTCAAGGGTGGGTCCCGTGACCCGAGGGAGGCTTGTGGTGGGGAGCCTGAGTGCGCACGCGCGGCCCACTTATAGGCCCGAAATGAGCCAGCCGCGGCTCGGAGAAAAGCCATCTCCTGGGGGCCTCCCCATGTTCCTCCACCTCTCAAGGAGGACCCCTTTACGGATGGAAGAAAAGGGGGATCTTCGCAGTGGTGGGTTCGGGCCACAGGGGTCTGCGGGTTTGCCTGCACGTACGCCAGGTGCTCGCACAATGGGCCCAGGTATTTGAGCCCCGTGGAGGCAGAGGGCTGCTTATTGCTGGATGATAGTGTCCTGCAGGGTTAAGGGAAGGTGTGGGCACTCCCAGGGCGACAGAGGGCACCTGGCCTTTAGAGAGTTCCCTGGAAAATTCCCCGCCCAGGCCCCTGGTCCACAAGTCTATCCTGCGTACAGTGTCTGTGCGAGGCTGGGAGTGCTTCTGGGCAGTGTTCCCCAGGGGAAAACGCGTGGTCCTCTAGGTGGCAGGGAGGGCTCCTGTGTCCACGGACAGGTGCCCAGGGACCCTGGGGAACTGCTGTGACCTCTAAAGGGTGGGTCAGGTGAGCCGAGGGAGGTGTGTGCTTGGGAGCCTGAGTTCGCATGCGCGGCCCACGTATAGGCCCGAAACGAGCCAGCCGCGGCTCGGAGAAAAGCCATCTCCTGGGGGCCTCCCCATGTTCCTCCACTCCTCAAGCGTGACCCCTTTACGGATGGAAGAAAAGGGGGATCTTCGCAGTGGTGGGTTCGCGCCAGAGGGGTCTGCGGGTTTCCCTCCACGTACGCCAGGTGCCCGCACACCGGGCCCAGGTGTTTGAGCCCCGTGGAGGCAGAGGGCTGCTTATTGCTGGATGCAAGTGTCCTGCGGGGTCAAGGAACGGCATGGGCACTCCCCGGGCCACACAGGGCACCGGGCCCTTAGAGAGTTCCATGGGAAATCCCCCGCCCATGCCCCCGGTACCCAAGTCTGTCCTTAGCACACTGTCTGTGCGGGGCTGAAGGTACTGCTAGGCAGTGTGGCCTGTGGGAAATCGTGCGGTCCTCTGAGTGGCAGGGAGGGCTGCTGTTTCCCCGAACAGGTGCGCAGGGACCCTGTAAAACTGCTGTGACCCCTCAAGGGTGGGTCACGAGACCCCTCAAGGGTGGGTCACGTGACCACAAAAGGGTAGGTCACGAGACCCCTCAAGTGTAGGTCACGAGACCCCTCAAGGTTGGGTCACGTGACCCCTCAGGAGTAGGTCACGTGACCCCTGTTGGGTGGGTCACGAGACCCCTCAGGGGTGGGTCACGTGACCCCTCAGGGGTGGGTCACGAGACCCCTCAGGGGTGGGTCACGTGACCACTCAGGGGTGGGTCACGTGACCCCTCAGGGGTGGGTCACGAGACCCCTCAGGGGTGGGTCACGTGACCCCTCGGGGTGGGTCACGTGACCCCTCAGGGGTGGGTGACGTGACCCCTCAACGGTGGTTCAGGAGACACGTCAAGGGTGGGTCCCGTGACCCGAGGGAGGCTTGTGGTGGGGAGCCTGAGTGCGCACGCGCGGCCCACTTATAGGCCCGAAATGAGCCAGCCGCGGCTCGGAGAAAAGCCATCTCCTGGGGGCCTCCCCATGTTCCTCCACTCCTCAAGGAGGACCCCTTTACGGATGGAAGAAAAGGGGGATCTTCGCAGTGGTGGGTTCGGGCCAGAGGGGTCTGCGGGTTTGCCTGCACGTACGCCAGGTGCTCGCACAATGGGCCCAGGTGTTTGAGCCCCGTGGAGGCAGAGGGCTGCTTATTGCTGGATGATAGTGTCCTGCAGGGTTAAGGGAAGGCGTGGGCACTCCCAGGGCGACAGAGGGCACCTGGCCTTTAGAGAGTTCCCTGGAAAATTCCCCGCCCAGGCCCCTGGTCCACAAGTCTATCCTGCGTACAGTGTCTGTGCGAGGCTGGGAGTGCTTCTGGGCAGTGTTCCCCAGGGGAAAACGCGTGGTCCTCTAGGTGGCAGGGAGGGCTCCTGTGTCCACGGACAGGTGCCCAGGGACCCTGTGGAACTGCTGTGACCTCTAAAGGGTGGGTCAGGTGAGCCGAGGGAGGTGTGTGCTTGGGAGCCTGAGTGCGCATGCGCGGCCCACGTATAGGCCCGAAACGAGCCAGCCGCGGCTCGGAGAAAAGCCATCTCCTGGGGGCCTCCCCATGTTCCTCCACTCCTCAAGCGTGACCACTTTACGGATGGAAGAAAAGGGGGATCTTCGCAGTGGTGGGTTCGCGCCAGAGGGTTCTGCGGGTTTGCCTCCACGTACGCCAGGTGCCCGCACACCGGGCCCAGGTGTTTGAGCCCCGTGGAGGCAGAGGGCTGCTTATTGCTGGATGCAAGTGTCCTGCGGGGTCAAGGAACGGCATGGGCACTCCCCGGGCCACACAGGGCACCGGGCCCTTAGAGAGTTCCATGGGAAATCCCCCGCCCATGCCCCCGGTACCCAAGTCTGTCCTTAGCACACTGTCTGTGCGGGGCTGAAGGTACTGCTAGGCAGTGTGGCCTGTGGGAAATCGTGCGGTCCTCTGAGTGGCAGGGAGGGCTGCTGTTTCCCCGAACAGGTGCGCAGGGACCCTGTAAAACTGCTGTGACCCCTCAAGGGTGGGTCACGAGACCCCTCAAGGGTGGGTCACGTGACCCCAAAAGGGTAGGTCACGAGACCCCTCAAGGGTGGGTCACGTGACCCCAAAAGGGTAGGTCACGAGACCCCTCAAGGGTGGGTCACGTGACCCCTCAGGGGTGGGTCACGTGACCCCTGTGGGGTGGGTCACGAGACCCCTCAGGGGTGGGTCACGAGACCCCTCAGGGGTGGGTCACGTGACCCCTCAGGGGTGGGTCACGTGACCCCTCAGGGGTGGGTCACGAGACCCCTCAGTGGTGGGTCACGTGACCCCTCAGTGGTGGGTCACGTGACCCCTCAGGTGTGGGTCACGTGACCCCTCAGGGGTTGGTCACGAGACCCCTAGGGGTGGGTCACGTGACCCCTGTGGGGTGGGTCACAAGACCCCTCAGGGGTGGGTCACGTGACCCCTCAGGGGTGGGTGACGTGACCCCTCAACGGTGGTTCAGGAGACACGTCAAGGGTGGGTCCCGTGACCCGAGGGAGGCTTGTGGTGGGGAGCCTGAGTGCGCACGCGCGGCCCACTTATAGGCCCGAAATGAGCCAGCCGCGGCTCGGAGAAAAGCCATCTCCTGGGGGCCTCCCCATGTTCCTCCACTCCTCAAGGAGGACCCCTTTACGGATGGAAGAAAAGGGGGATCTACGCAGTGGTGGGTTCGCGCCAGAGGGGTCTGCGGGTTTCCCTCCACGTACGCCAGGTGCCCGCACACCGGGCCCAGGTGTTTGGGCCCCGTGGAGGCAGAGGGCTGCTTATTGCTGGATGCAAGTGTCCTGCGGGGTCAAGGAACGGCATGGGCACTCCCCGGGCCACACAGGGCACCGGGCCCTTAGAGAGTTCCATGGGAAATCCCCCGCCCATGCCCCCGGTACCCAAGTCTGTCCTTAGCACACTGTCTGTGCGGGGCTGAAGGTACTGCTAGGGTGTGTGGCCTGTGGGAAATCGTGCGGTCCTCTGAGTGGCAGGGAGGGCTGCTGTTTCCCCGAACAGGTGCGCAGGGACCCTGTAAAACTGCTGTGACCCCTCAAGGGTGGGTCACGAGACCCCTCAAGGGTGGGTCACGTGACCCCAAAAGGGTAGGTCACGAGACCCCTCAAGGGTGGGTCACGTGACCCCAAAAGGGTAGGTCACGAGACCCCTCAAGGGTGGGTCACGTGACCCCTCAGGGGTGGGTCACGAGACCCCTCAAGGGTGGGTCACGAGACCCCTCAGGGGTGGGTCACGTGACCCCCCAGGAGTGGGTCACGTGATCCCTCAGGGGTGGGTCACGTGACCCCTCAGGTTTGGTTCACGTGACCCCTCAGGGTTGGGACACGTGACCCCTGTGGGGTGGGTCACGAGACCCCTCAGGGGTGGTCACGTGACCCCTCAGGGGTGGGTGACGTGACCCCTCAACGGTGGTTCAGGAGACACGTCAAGGGTGGGTCCCGTGACCCGAGGGAGGCTTGTGGTGGGGAGCCTGAGTGCGCACGCGCGACCACTTATAGGCCCGAAATGAGCCAGCCGCGGCTCGGAGAAAAGCCATCTCCTGGGGGCCTCCCCATGTTCCTCCACTCCTCACGGAGGACCCCTTTACGGATGGAAGAAAAGGGGGATCTTCGCAGTGGTGGGTTCGGGCCACAGGGGTCTGCGGGTTTGCCTGCACGTACGCCAGGTGC
Organism: Desmodus rotundus; assembly: GCF_022682495.2. Taxonomy (NCBI): domain Eukaryota; kingdom Metazoa; phylum Chordata; class Mammalia; order Chiroptera; family Phyllostomidae; genus Desmodus; species Desmodus rotundus. Next base: position 151,865 of record NW_026527212.1, read on the forward strand.
TCGCACAATGGGCCCAGGTATTTGAGCCCCGTGGAGGCAGAGGGCTGCTTATTGCTGGATGATAGTGTCCTGCAGGGTTAAGGGAAGGTGTGGGCACTCCCAGGGCGACAGAGGGCACCTGGCCTTTAGAGAGTTCCCTGGAAAATTCCCCGCCCAGGCCCCTGGTCCACAAGTCTATCCTGCG